>NW_006791240.1:3726543-3745113 GCF_000442215.2 Lipotes vexillifer
CCGGGGCACGAACCCGTGTCCCCTGCATCGGCAGGCGGACTCTCAGCCACTGCGCCACCAGGGAAGCCCTGCATTGCTTTTTTACTTCCTCGATTTTCCTTGTACCTGTGGCTAATTCTTCCCACACTTTGCAATAGCCTCTCAGCACAAACTTCTGCAAGGTCACATCAGCCTCCAGTATTTTCTTGGAGACACACTTCTGGAATCTTCTCCTCTTCTGAACCAGTTGCTCTCAGCTCTGCTGCACAGTTGATTTCCTGGGTCTACAATTCATCATCATGCTCCTGGGTTAGACCTACTGTTTTGAACATCCTATGTCTTCTTCCTTCTTGTCTATATCACATTACACAGAGTGTATCTTCCAATAGCTTCCCGATAAAGCACTCACAGAAGACGTATTTTTTGAGACTCTGAAGGTCTTGAAATCTCATTATTCTACCCTCATGAATGACTAATAGTATAGATACATAAATTCTGGTTGGAAAAAATTTTCGTTCCTTTCTTCTGAATGGCGTAACTCACTGGTCTTTGTGGTAGCCATGAAAATGTGCCACTCAGTCCTCCTGCTGTGAGGAGCATTATTGACTATTTGCACCAGTCGCTTCCCCTTTGGCCCTTCACTACATTGGCCCTGAGGCCATGCTTCTCCTGGGATACTCCCTTATGACTGAATATAGCAGGGGTACTAAGGCAGACCCATTCCTACAAGCCATGGCCCAGTCCAATGGAAATGTTGGCTCAAGAACTTCTCGCTGGCCTGGCTGGATCTTTCTTAGACCTGTACTGACATCTGAGACTCTTCCTATCCCATCCGCCTTCCTGCCCACTCTCTTTCACAAGTGTCAGATGTGCATCATGGTCTAAAGGCTCATCTGCCTTCTCCAGCTCCATCCCCTTTGTACTTCACAGTTGTTTCCCCTCAATAAATGTCCTGCACATCTAATGCTGTCTTGACATTTGCTTCTCAGAAGACCAAACACAATTGAGACTTCACTTCCTGGAAGGCAAAGAGAATGCCATTCTGGGTGACATTTAGGGGGCGGATAGTCCCCTGGCACAAGATGGTGCCCCGATTGCTAAATATTTCACCAGTAGTAACCTGGGAAAATGTCCTGGTAGAGGGGAATGCTGCTACAGATGCAATGATTTAGGCACTCCAGTGTCTACAAGGAGAAGGGAATTGACTGTTTCCTGCTATATGGTATTGGGTCCCTATAGAGAGATATGTGAGCCAGAGGGTCTCATTGGTAGCCTATAGAGAGGCCCTTATCTCCTGTACTTTCAGGAGGGAGCGATCCAGAAAGAAAAGTTCCATTGTGAATGTAGTTATCAAGCTTTTGCTTGCACCGCACTTGCTCCTGCCCCACTGAACAAACAAGTCACATGTTCTAGCCCAGGGGTCCCCAACTCCCGGGCCACAGACCGCTACTGGTCCGCAGCCTGTTAGGAACTGGGCCACACAGCAGGTGGTGAGCGGCAGGTGAGCACTCGCATTACCACCTTAACCATCCTCCCCACACCCTGCCACCCAGTCCATGGAAAAATTGTCTTCCACAAAGCTGGTCCCTGGTGCCAAAAAGGTTGGGGAATGCTGTTCTAGCTCATAGTCTATGTGGGAGGCAAGTACACAGGTCATGAATACTGAGAAGCATCGTTCAGTGGGGGCCCCAGGCCTAACACTCTACTGCACTCCTCCCTTTCTGGAACTCCTATTATTTGAATGCTGGATCCCTGGCTAGTCCACCAATTTTCTTACTTTTTTTTTTTTCCCACTATTGTCCATCTCTTTCTTTCTTACCCTGTTCTTAGATTTCATCACTTTTATTTTCCAATCCTTCTATTAAATTTTTCATTTCTGCTATAATGTATTTAATTTCCAACAATTTCCAACTGTTCTTTCCCCCACCTATTTTATTGTATTATCCTATTCTTATTTTCTAGATGCAACATATTCTCCTAACTCTTTAAAAATTTACTGAGTTTCTTAAAATTTATTTTTTTTATTGAGATACAACTGACATATAGCATCGTATTAGTTTCAGGTATACAACATAATAATTTAATATCTGTATATATTATGGAATGATCACCACCATAAGTCTCGTTAACATTCATCACCACACAGTTACAATTTTTTTGTGTGTGAGAACTTTTAAGATCTACTCCCTTAGCCAATTTCAAACACAAAACACAGTATTAACTATGAGCACCATGCTGTATATTGCATCCCATGACTTATGTTATAACTAGAGGTTTGTAATGTCTTTTGACTGAGTCTTCTTTTCTTCTTTTAGCTTTTTTTCCTCCTTATATATTCTCAGTTTCCTCCAAGTTTCTGCCCCAGAAAGTTGCGTTTTTTCCCCTCTTTATTTAGGTGGGTCTCAATCTTTCAAGTTAGAGGCTCTCCTCGGATCCTGTTGATTCTTGATTGTCTACTCATGTTTAAGAATGAGAAACAAAAACCTTGACTGGAAGGTCTGAGCATGTGGGTGGGGCATGTTGATTTTGAGCTTCACTGTAGAGTGATCTATCTCTGCCATTTGTTGTGGAACCTTTAGGATCAGCATCTTAGGTCTTTCCGCATGAGCTCATCAGACTCCCTGGAGAAGACACTTCCAGTCCCTCCCTGGAGAGTAAAGTCACACAGCCAACATTCCGAGAGCCTGGTGGGCGAGGAGAGCTGGGAGCAGGGTGGAGGAGGGGTCTGGGGAAGGGGTGGGTGTCTCAAACCTGTCGCATATGTTCACTTAGTCCTTATTTTCAGTGTGGTGCTCATGCCCTCAGTTGTGCCTGGTGTCCGTCAGTCCAGACACTTTCCATTTTATACTCTCCAGAAAGTTCACTTCGAGTTTTCTCCTCGAGTGGAGAAGCAGCATATGCCCAACAGGTGGGATTGGGGGAAGAGACCCAGAAATCTAGTTGTTTCTTACACAGCTTTCAACCAATTCTTCTCATTTTAAGCACCCACTCCCTTCACCTCCAGTTCCAGAGTACCTGCTCTTGCTATTCTCTGAGCCTCTGGAAGATTCTGCAATCGTAGGATTGGTTCTTGGCTTCTCCCACAGCCAATTCAGCAGTCAGCTTGCTCAGATCCGCTGAGTCAGGAATACTCTCCCACCTGCTCAGCTTCCAAATTTTTGTTACTATTCTGCTCTCTCCAGCACTGTGGGTCTTTCTCCCTCACCCTTCCCTCCTTTGCTCCTTCCCTCCCCTTGCCGCCCCCCCTTCCTTGCTTTAACTGTTTCTTTACTAAAGTTTAATGGGGTTTCAAGAGGGAAAATAAATTAGATGGGTAAATTCACTCAGCCATCTTTTCCCAGAAACACCACTTACGATTTCTCCATCACAGAAGTATTACATTTTGCTTATAGAACAATTAGAAAATCCAGATAATCAGAAAGAAAAAATTACCCATAATCGCACTATCCAGAAATAACCCACTGTTAACATTTTTCTTTTTCCCTTTCACATTTGGGGGGGGAGGGGGCGGGGGGAGCCAGTGCACTCTTTCATTCATGCTCTGGATATAAATGGAAAGCAAGATAAACATGACTCCTAGCATCTCAAAGCTGAGGTCTTTGGGGAAAGACAAACAAATAATTTCAATAAAATGTGTGAAGTATTATTAGCAGGGCAGTACAGGATTTTATGGGAGCTGAAAGCAGGGATATCAAATCTAGGCTTGGGCATGTCAGGAAAGAAGCTGGAGGAAAGGACAGTGGCTGAAGAGAGCTCAGCACAGCTAAAGAGCTATAGAGTGCTCTCTACTTATTCACACTTATTCACACAACAGAGATATATAAGAAGCATAATATATCATATGGCATTTTTCTCTTAATAACATACCGTGTGCAACTTTTTAATCACCGTACATTAACTTTATAATGGCCGAATACTATTTATTCCACTATACCTGTGCACTGCTATTCCTTTAACAGATCACCCTAGTATATTTAGGTTATTTCCAATTTTTAAGAAGCATCCACCATCTGTGGTAATCCTCCTCTCACCTTTACACATTGAGGATGAAATTTAATACGATTAAAAGTTCAAAAATAAGTGACAAAAGGAGATGACAGGGGAAGTCTGGCTTAACAGCAATTCACATGGGGAAAACTTTAAAAGCCTGAGAGGTTTTCGCTGACCACAACTAATCCGAGTCCGCAGGGAGGTAACAGCCAAAACCGCGAATGCAGTCTTGGACGGCAGGGACAGGATTCGGTGTCCAGAATAAGAAACGTGCCCTGAACATCTGGGGCAGCTGAAATTTGGTCTACACATCAAATCTTAAGAGAAGCCTTCAAAGAGTCTGGGCTCACTTCTCCTGCTTCGTGTCCTTCCCCTCCTCTCCCACCAGAGCTTCGGCCCCTCCACGCACTGTTCCTATGACGTGAACTGCGCATTGCTGCACCTGGCCCCGGCTGCACAGCTGGTTCCCAGAACGCGGAGCCCAGAACACCCTTCCTACTTTGGGTGTCCTCAGTCATCTCCACCATCTGCAGCCCCTTGGTAAGGGCGATGGACACAGGCAGCTCCCACAGACATCCCTGTTCTGCTCTGTTCCTCAAAGACCCACCCTCTGGGGAGACAGAAAGGTCAACTCTTCCCTCTCCCTCCCCACCTTTTCCTCAAGTGTCAGAAGATAAAGAGGCCTCTCAACAGTCACATTTGCTTTCTCAGAATTCAACCACATTCCTGTCTGCCCCACCGCAGTCTCCCAAGAAGAGCCCTAATTAAACGCCAGCTCCCTCTAATTCTCGGGGGAGCAGCCATGAGTGTGAATAAAGTAGAAAATACTTAGGAAGAACCTTTAGCCTTTTCAGATATTTGAAAAGCTGTCTTGTCAAAAAGCAATTTGTTTTATTCTTTGAGATTTAGGGAGGCAGAGACAACCGCGGGTGACTCCCATACAGAGGCAGGTTTCCAATCAATATAAAAGATAAAATCGAGTGGGCAAATTGAGAGGAGCTGGGTTCCTCTTGCCGCAAATAGTCGAGCAGAAGCTAGAGGACCCCAGGGCCACTGCAAGGAGTTGGTCCTGAGAAGAAATCTGACCTGGGATTTCCCTGGTGCCTTGTAATTCTAACATTCTAATTATCAAATAGTAGTGTACTTATAGACATGCAAATAATATCTTCTCACCATTATATTTAAACTTAATGTATAGTACTGGTTTCAGTTTATTTTAAGTATTTTATCAAACTATAAGTAATACTGGTTCATGGATGATGCTCTGACATCCATACTTCAAATAATAATGTTATTAATAAAAAAAAATCTATTCGGACTAGGGCCATGCAAGTTCACTAAATATTTATCTTTACTCAATATATCAAATTATATCAGTCATAAATTTTAGTATATTTCCTTTAAACATCAAGAAAAGGTACTTGGTAATATGTTTTATGTAAAATAAATTATCTCGGGGCTTCCCTGGTGGCTCAGTGGTTGGGAGTCTGCCTGCCGATGCAGGGGACGCTGATTCGTGCCCCGGTCCGGGAGGATCCCACGTGCCGCGGAGCGGCTGGGCCTGTGAGCCGTGGCCGCTGGGCCTGCGCGTCCGGAGCCTGTGCTCCACAGCGGGAGAGGCCACAGCGGTGAGAGGCCCGCGTACCGCAAAAAAAAATAAAAATAAAAATAAAAATAAAATAAAAAAAGAATAAAATAAATTATCTCAAAACTCATTTGAAAATCTTTAGTCAAATGCTGTTGAAATAATTGCAAAGACTCTATCCCACCGAATGAAGAAGTTAAGTGAGGCAACAATTTCTAAAGCGTTTGTCTAATTCCTTTCACCTAAACAGCTCAAGAGGACCACTTCTCAAGCACTCTTGCTTTTATTATTATTGACAATAAAAATTCATACCTCACCTTTGTAGAGCTCTTTACGTTTTTCAGAACATGTCGACATACATGATTTTGTTTTAATTCTCACAATATATTTGAGAGGTGGACGGTGTCGGAGAGATGAATGCTTGTCCTTAATGACGTGTTCCCACCTGATTCGCTGAGAACATGGCTACGCAGCTGCAGTAATTCCCACACTCCTTACACCACGTGACTGAGTCCTGCCAATGGGAGGTGAGTGGAAGAGATGATGCAGCCTCCAGGTCAGGCACTCACAAGGTCACGTTCTCCCGCTTCCCCTGTTCCCCTCCTCCCCTGTCCACAGGATGAAAATGGGGATATTTTTTGCCTTGGAAATGTGCAAAGGTGACATACCTATCTGGGCAGAAATTTTTTCCCCTGTTCTTCCTCACTTTTTAAAACTCCTTCCCAGATACTAGGTGAGAAAGCAGACTGTAGGTGTTCAATTTAGAAGAAAGAAAAAAAGGACATATTGAAGTAAAATTATTTTGCATCTATATTTATTCATTCATTAAAAATTGTATCGAATATTTCCTCTGCTCCAAGGACTGAGATAAGCACTAAAAATTTAAAAAGAAATATGATATGCAGTCTCTGACCTCAAGGAGTCGCAAATGAGTAAATGATCCTCTCTGCCTGTTATCGCAAAATGGGAGTGTTTGAGTCAAGTCTTTGAAGGATAAATAAGAGTTTATCCCAAGGTGGAAGGGAGAAGAGCTACACTGATCCTTTAGATTATCTTTGTACCCAGAATGTATCAAGATAAGCATAATCTACCTTTTATATGCTCTATCTGTTTAAGTATAGATTACAAGTATCACTTTGCAGTTTCCTGAGAAGATGTGGATCTTGAAGGATTCAGTAACAGTATGTATTCTTACTTACCCACTCTTTATTTCTCGTCCTCCCAATTTTATTTTGTACTTTATTCTCTTCCTACACCTAAAATTTCCTTTATGCCTTAAAAAGATAACATTCGTTGAAAGAAAAGCACTTTTTGTACAAGTTAATTTTAAAATTCTGGCTTGGAGCAATCATATTGTTTGAAAAATTAAGATAACTCAGAAGACTTCTGTGTGCCAAATTCATGACTAACTACACATTCAGGTAATACAGTTGTGCATTCATTCACTTTGCACTTAAGAAATGTATATTGGCATTATTTGAATGCTTAGTAGTCTGTAGTTTCCCTCTTTTCTTCAACTCGAAATAAATGACATTGTAAAACATTGTTATGATTTTGAAATTATTTTATTAGTTCTTTTCCTATTTGTAAATTTTTTTCTTGGACTTGACTGTGACCTTCAAAAAACACTGTGTTCAATCAGATATTCAAAGAAGAGTGAGTCAAGCTCTTCAGGAGATATTTTAACCATTTCTGATTAAACACACCATTGAATTCAGTAGTCTATAAAATACATTAACGTTCAACCCAGTTGATTATTCCGGCAATGTACCAAAAACATTTTAATGAGAGAAAAATTGGTAAAGTGCTTCACAAAAGTACATAGCATGTATAATTTAAACATGCATCTAGTAGATAAATTGCCTCCACTATTACTTGGGGAATGAAAACTCAAGCCACTTCCAATAAATGCTCCTAAAGCCAGCCAGGTGAATTTCCCCACCTCCCATTCTGAAAACTTTTTTATAATGTTGCATAGTGACTGTAGATAGTTTTCAGTTGTTTGGAAATTTTTACAATGGAGTCATACATTTAATGATGAACCTTATATTTTTACTGAAAAATGTCAGATTCTGCCCCATTATATTTACTGATCTTACTATCTGATAAGAATTTAGTACCCCCTGTCCCATAAGAAAGTGGCTAGAAAGACTGACAAAGAGAGCAGATCCTAGGAGCATCAGTTTATAAAGGCAGAGTCAGGCTGTTAAACAGCCAGAAGCCACTTACTGAGCACCTACCAAGGGCAAGATGGCATTTTAGGACAGATGAAGTGAACCTGGTTTCCTCACTTAAGGAATTACCGGGCTAGTGAAAGGAAGCAAATGATTAAATAAAAGCAGAAGTACGGTAGGAGGCATCAGAGTGAAGCATTGTGGGATTCCATAGGAGGAAGAGTTGGCATTCGAGTGTGGAACCTAAGGGAGCATGTGAGCTGGTTCTCGAAGAAGAAGTGGGATTTTAATAAATGAGGGACTTTGTCTTGTTCATACATAATGATATCCTTGAGAATATCCATCATGGCAAACGGCAAGGGGCAAGTGCAGAAGCAAGGACATCAGCTAGGAGGCTATTCCAGTGATGCACGCAGAATCTGATAGGGGCTTGGACCTATAGCTATAGATGAAAGGAGAAGTGCTTTGATTCTGTATACATTTTGAAGGTAGGTAGAGCTATAGGATTGGTTGATGGATTGAATATAAGATGTAAGAGAAAGGAAGAAGTTAAGGTTTGGGACCCAACCAACTGAAAGAGCAAAGCTGCCATAATGGAGATGGGGAAAACAGGAATTTGTTTTTGGATGTTAAATGTGACATGCCTATTTGACATCAAAGTGGAGAAGGCACTCCAAGTGCTCCAAGTCTGGAGCTCAGATCAGAAGTTCTGGCTGGAGACTCAAAATCTGGAGTCATCAGGACATAGAGTATTCAAAGAGCTCACTTGGAGCGAATCTAAGAAGAGGTCCCAGGAGGGAGCACAAGGCACTCCAGTATTTAGAGGCAGGATGAAGAGGAATAAGCAAAGGGAACTGGGAACGAATCGCCAGTGAGCTGAGAGGAGAAGGGAGAGACAGTTGGGTTCTGGAAGCCAAGCTGAGGAAGTGTAGCAAGAAAGAGAATAGTGGCTGGACAGATGCTGTGGACAGATCAGCTGAGACAGGAGCACTGATGTTCAATACCAGTCAGGTCTGCACTATACGAAATGCCCGAAGTAACATCTCCCAGCCCCACCTCCTTACGTGAAACAAGCTGTCTTTTCCCACAGGTTCCCTTTACAGACATTTGCAAGACTCCCTGAGAGGCCCATGTTTATCTTCAACTCGGTCCTGGTCCTCTCAGAAACCCAAAGGCAGAACAAAAACTCAGAGGCACCGCTGGAGCTGGACTCCCAACTACAGGCCTTAACACTACTTTTTCAGGGGCCATCAAGAACCATCTTTCAAGAGCTATGAAGGCAGAGCAGTCCCTCTTCAAGTTAGAGAGGAGGTGTGTCTTCTTCCTGAGTTATACTCCTGAGCAAAGCAGTCTGGATTCCTAGGGCTCTGCAGGGAAATCCTCCTTTCAGTTCTGGCTGTCAGTCTGTCTCTGTCTCACACATACACACACACAGAGGCTATTTTTATTAAGGTTTACCTCAGCACCAGAAACCCGCAAAAAACCACAAAGACTCCATTCTGAGCAAAGCCTCCCCACCTCATTATTCATCCTGCAGTTTGTCTGGCCTGCCTCCTGTCCTCCGGGGTGGGGGGCGGGCAGTGTTCAAATTTTCAGTCTCCCCAGGGGGTCTCCTTAGTCCACCTGTAAATTAGTGGAAGCAGAGAATGGGGCAGGGGAGGGGTGCTGGCCAGATTTATCCTTCACAAGCATCATATCCCCAAACGCAAATGAATAAGCTAGGGGCCCAGTGACCCCTGCCAGTAGTATCTAAGCCCTAGCTGAAATGTTCTATTACCAAAATGTTCCATTACCAAAATCTGGGGAATATACTTTATCTTTTCAAATAAGATCAAAACTTCCCTCCCCCCCTCCCCCTAACACACACGCCAAGAAAGAGTATTGAAATCAGAATGAAAATATCTCATATGAAATAATGAAAGATACCATTTTTGATGACAACTTATTTCTCCATAAGATACAAGAATGACTAAATTCCAAACCAAAGAAATTTGAAAGCAAAATTAATATTTTACAGCAACTGTAATTATGTTTGTAGCATCAGCAAAACCAACTGTCCTCCTGTTACTAATTTCTTATGAACACAAAGTCCACTGCATTTCTGGGAAGGATGGTTAGTGTTTGGCAAGTTTTTGTGTAAGGATACAAAAATATAACTGGGAAGTTAATCAAAAGGCCAAGAGTGGGCACAAGAACCAAAAGCATGTTGACTATTTAGAATACCAGAGTAATATATGTGGAATTTGAAAAAAATGGTATAGATCTTATTTACAAAGCAGAAATAGAGACACAGACATAGAGAACAAACATATGGATAACAAGGGGGAGGGGGTGGTGGTAGGATGAGTTGGGAGATCGGGATTGACATATATACACTATTGATACCATGTATAAAATAGATAACTAAAGAGAACCTACAGTATAACACAGGGAACTCTACTCAGTGCTCTGCAGTGACCTAAATGAGAAGGAAATCCAAAAAAGAGGGGATATATGTATACGTATAGCTGATTCACTTTGCTGTATAGTAGAAACTAACACAATATTGTAAAGCAACTATACTCCAATAAAAAAAAAAAAAAGATCAGTACCTTAGAATCAAAATAAAATAAAATACCAGAGTACCACAAAGCTCCTACAGCCCCAGTTCCTTATCTTATGTATGAAATGATCATGTAAGTGGCTATAACAATTGATAACTTTTGTATTTACACAGAGTTTATTACATGCATTCTGAAAATAGAACTCATGTGATTTAAATGTAAAGTAGTAATTTTGCAAGAATGGTCTATTAGGTCCTTCAGTTGGTCCACATATCTCTTGTTTCTGGTACGAACTGAAATTTGCTTATGTTTTCTTTAAAAGAGGGGCCAGTTTTTGCCATAGTTTTTCTATTACCAACCATGAACAGGTGCTATTTAGGGTCTTCTGATTCCTTAAAAGGATTGACAGACTGAAAAAGTTTATTACCACTGCTCTAAAGTATCTTAATGAAAAATATGTATCAATATGGAATCACTAAAATCACAAATTTTTTGTCAAACAAAGCCAACATTCTTTTATGACCTGTGGTACCAAACAGGTTTTGTGGAGCTGACATACAATCTAATTAGCCATTATTACAACATTACCAGCAGCTCCAGCAGTAAGTCAACTCAATAACCCAATACTGTTCTGCCTCAATTATCTATGGCTTCAATTAAAGTGTGTAGAAGTGGTTTTCATCTTGACTTTGTTCAAAATATGTGGTTTAATTCTAAATTTAAAAATAGGTCTTCCATCTTAAAAAAAAGGTTCTGAAGAACCTAGGGGCAGGACAGGAATAAAGACACAGACGTAGAAATGGACTTGAGGACATGGGGAGGGGGAAGGGTAAGCTGGGACGAAGTGAGAGAGTGGCATGGACATATACACACTACCAAATGTATAATAGCTAGCTAGTGGGAAGCAGCCTCATAGCACAGGGAGATCAGCTCGGTGCTCTGTGACCACCTAGAGGGGTGGGATAGGGAGGATGGGAGGGAGACGCAAGAGGGAGGGGGATATGGGGATATATGTATACATATAGCTGATTCACTTTGTTATACAGCAGCAACTAACACACCACTGTAAAGCAATTCTACTCCAATAAAGATGTTTAAAGAAAAATAGGTCTTCCAGTAGGCCCACAAGTCACCAAAATGTGGTGCCAAAAGTTATACATTTAAAGTTTTATTAAAATGTTTGCACATATCCATAAAATATTCTCTCATGATACAAAATTCTGTACAAAGTGTACCAATAACTGAGATTATAAATGAACCCTCAAATCGATGAGACCTAACCTTTAATACTAAGTAAAGGAGAAAAAGGAGAAAGAATTATCTGGGGGACAACTTTATCATGGCACATTCATTCTTCCTGCTGTCAAAATTTATTAAGCCTTTTGCACAAGGGTGTTAAAATCAATTGTGTCAGGCTAATCATCTCATCCCTGAGGAATCCTTCCTATTGGAGAGAGCATTGTGCAAATACAGTTGTTATAGGACCCAATCTGTATCACCCTGTAGTGGTTTCTGTATTTTATGGCTATAGCTTTGTTTAAGATTTTATGAGGGGTCATCATACCCCTGCTGATTAAGTAAGGCTGGTGGATGTAGTGTTCAATCCTGACACAGAAAGAACATCCAAAGACAGTTTGAACTCTGCTCTGCAGTAGATGCGATTTTAATACCTTCAAATTTGCTGCAGCGTGAACTTGTGCTACAAGCAAGACAGATCCTATTGGATTAACACTGAACTCATGACATCTCCACAAATTCTAGTAGAGAGTAACGCTATCCGCGTGGCTTGCGAACAAACTTGTTTCTTTTCTCATGCTCCCTGTGGCTGCTCGTACTCCTCCCTATCTTACCTCTAGGAATTCCTCTACCCTCAGAGAAAGGAGCTCCCTTTTCTCACAGGAGAAACTGATTCCAATTTCTTTTTGACGATGGGCCCAAAAGGGCAATCACAGGCACTCCCACGGCGGAGGCTACCCTCCCATTCCCAACTCCACGCTTTCCAGGGAAGTCCAAGATGCTCAGCGGCCCCCGACCCCCCCACCCCCCGCCTCCTCCCCGGGTGTGAATACCAGGTAACCTCACAGATGTGCTCAAATGGAGCCTCATTTAACCGGAAGTTCACGTCTCCAGTGGCCCTCTCCCCGTCGTGGCCCTCCGCCCGGCCCCTCGAACTCACCAGAAGGAGATTGTGCGCCACCAGGTACCCGAGCCGCGGGCTGCCCTGGACGCCGGGGGCCAGGCGCCCGGTGGCGTAGCCGTGCCAGGCCACCACGTAGGGGTTGTCGATGGTGATCCAGTACTTGACCTGGCCGCCGAAGTGGCGGAAGCAGAGCTCGGCGTAATCCCTGAAGTGGTCCGCTAGGGCGCGGTTGGCCCAGCCGCCATAGGCGTCCTGCAGGCGCTGGGGCAGGTCCCAGTGGTACAGGGTGACCACGGGCTGCACGCCCAGCTCCCGCAGCCGCTCCAGCAGACGCCGGTAGTAGCGCAGCCCCTCCCGGTTGGGGGCGCCGGCGCTGCCATTGGGGAACACCCGCGCCCACGAGATGGAGAAGCGGTAGTGGGTGACCCCGAGCTCGCGCAGCCCCTCCGTGTCGCGGAAGACATTGTTGTAGCCGTCGCTGGCCACGTCCCCGGTGGCGGGCGGGGACAGCGACGGGGCGCCCGACGGCAGGCCGGCTACCGGGGCGTCGCCTGGAGGCGCCGGAGGGCGGTGGGTGAACGTGTCCCAGATGGACGCACCCTTGCCGTGCTGCCGCCAGCCGCCCTCCGTCTGGTAGGCGGCGCTGCCCACGGCCCAGTGGAAGCCGTCGGGGAAGGTGTCATGGAAGAGCCCCGCGGCACCCGGGGCCGGAGGGCGCGCGAAGCGGGCCCAGGTCTGCGCGCCGTCGCCGGGCTCGGCACGCAGGCGGCGGCCGCCCAGGGCCAGCAGCAGCAGCAGCAGCAGGAGTGGTGGCGTCCGTAGACGCGGGCGGCGCGGTGGGGCGTGGGCGGGCATGCTGCGCGGGAGCCGGACGCCGGGGGGCCGCGCAGCGCCCCTTTATGCCAGAGCCGCGCTGCCCGCCCCCCGCCAGCGCGCCCACCCCCGCTTCCCCGGCGGGCCCAACCGGCAATAATTACCTGGGGGTCCGCGCGAGGGGCGCGACCGCGGGCAAGGTGCAACGGGCGCCGCTTCCGGACGTCGGAGAAAATGCACCTGTTCTCTGCTCCCAGAGGCAGCTGGGTTTGTTTCTGCGACATGAGTGCCCTGCCCGCCGCCTTCTATTCGGCATCCGCGCGCGCTCCTGGAAGAAGCCGCAGAGCCGGGGAGCGTGGAGGAAGGAAGGCGGCCACCCAACTTTCCTGAGTTCGGCGCAGGAACTTTGCATGCCCTCGCGGGGTCCGCCCGCCGGGAAGCACCTGCTTTCTCTTCTCTCCCACTCAGAGGCCGAGAAGAGTAACTGACATTACTAGAGGCGATTAGGAATTGGCCGAAATTGTACTAGGGGGCAGCGTGGGGAGAGCTAGGTCGGAACTTGGAATGTTGGGAGAGAGGGACTTGTGGTGGACTTCCCCTTGAAGTGTTTAAGGAAGATGCTCCCGTGAAGAGCCCCCGGACGCGCGCAACCTGAATGGCGGGTCCCCCCGCAGGCCCCAGTCCAGGACGCCTTCGAGGAAGCCAAAGGAGATGTATAGGATGCGTTGGAACTTTGCTTTCCTCTCCCTCTTACTGTTATCTTTTAACCATTTCAAAACCAGTACTTGTTCTTTAATTCAATAGTGCAGAATTACATGATGAATGTCAAATGACAGTTGTGATTGTTCTTCCAAAAGAGACAGAGAAACACCAAGGTTTGTACTTTGACTAGCTGTCATTAACCTCTATTATCCTTTGCATCTGTTTTTTGAATAATCACATGTTTTAGCTTTCAGCTCTGGCTTGGCAAGTAATTTATCTGTGCAAACCTTGCACGCAGCTGGGCTGGGAGGACTCTGGGTCCCTGATCAGTGAACGGAAAAGGAAGGAGGGGTTTAGCCCAAGCACCCTCTACGACAAAATAGTCATGACGTCTTTCCGGTTACCAAAGAGCCCTTTTGATAGAAATTGTGGAGACACTGTGTCCGATTAAGTGTGTGTATATCTGATCTGTGACTAACTGGGGAGTGGATGGTCTGGGCTCCACCTTTGTGATCTTGGGCGGGAAAGTCTCTCCAAGTCTTAGGATCCTTATCCATTCTATTGTATAAAATGGAGATGGCCGTGTCCGCCCTGTTGCCTTAGAGGCTTGTTACGCTCAAATGAAAAAATGTGCACACAGAGGACTCAAACATGTAAAGCCCAGACAAATGTAAGATCCTGCTAATATCTTTGCCTTTCTCTCCAGTACGATGTGCCTCAATCCTGGCACACTTGCTCCTGTGATCAATGACTAAGATCCTCATAGAGGTACATCCATTCTCATCTAGTGATCATCCCTGCACTGCTGTTTCATACAGACTTAAAATCAATAAAGTTTTAAATTTTGCAGATGAAGTTACTTTTATTAATTTCCTTAAAATGTAAGCACAACAAATTTATTCCAGTATTTTATTAAATAGTCCCAACTCCAGCTAGCATATATTATGTGGTTAGTAAGATTAAGCCATCAGGCTGGAACAAGACATTGCTAATCTGTTACATGTGGCATCTACATTTTTCAATAAATGTGAAATAACAAACAATGACACTCCAGGTATTAAAAAAATTATACCACGCAACCACACAGTCACACTCTCTTCCAGCTAAATTAAAAAGCTTCTATGTCTGCATGCAGGATCACATTTCCCTTCTAGAGCTTAAGATTAGAGTGTCTGCTTCTTGTAGCTTGTTAAGTTTCAATTAGAAATGCTTCATGGGTCTCATGGAAAATGGCTTAGGCTAAGTGTTCACTTATTGATGTATGGTCTGTTTGCTCGGGGCAGATTGTATTTATTGCTACTTTTATTTAACCAACAGTTTTAAAAACAGAGAGAGAGAGAGAGAGACTTTTAGAGCAGTGATTAAAAAGGACCAAGGTGACTGAATGCTTCATATTTGAAGTTCTTCTCTCACCGAAGGGGACATAAAGCACATGTATCTCCAGCTGGACATCATAGCTTTCAGCATTTTCAGCGATGTCCCCAGGTGATAATGTAACCCAATGATAAAAATTACATGGTAATTAAACTTTATTTCCAGAACTTGCTGTTTATCTATCAAGGTTCTGTTCATGGTTATTAAATTCTGGATTCCTGAAGTGTGAATAATTGCTACTGCTGCTTTGCATTTGTTCAGTTTTATTTTGGTTCTTTCACAGGCCCCCTTCCAACATCTAAAATGTGGATTTCATTCAATGCTCTGTTCTCCCACATATAAGAGATTAATTACTTGCTGTGCTTTGAATATAAAGGTGAACTTATTGATGCATCAAAGGAAAGGAGATTTTTTTTTTTGACAGAGGACAGATTAGTGGAGATCTTACTGACTTTTGTCATGGTGATGATTTTCAACAACCTAAAGGTAGTCATCAAGGTGACCATCATCCTTCATCCACTCCCTTCTCCCAGGTGCTCCTGGGACCAGTGGAGCCCTCCCCTGCGAAGGGAGCAGAAGGGGGTTCACTGATTCACATGGGCCCAAACAGAACATCAACGCCACGTGCTCTCAGCTCACCAGTCACAGACACTAGCTTCTCTGAGGAGGTACTGATATCATCGACACAATCTCTCTCAGCAACCACCATGGGCAAAGCAACCACAAGGAGCTCAAGACTTCAAAACATAGGCGACAGCCTCTTTCCTCAAAAACAGTAGTGGTTGGGAGAAACAGGATGAAGAAAGTTGATAATAAAGTTGTTTAGTTTATTACATTCAGTGTTAACAAATGACACCTATGACAGGTATTAGAGGAATTCAGAAGAAGAAGTTACCCTATCTTTTTTTTTTTTTTTTTTTTGCAGCACGTGGGCCTCTCACTGTTATGACCTCTCCTGTTGCAGAGCACAGGCTCCAGATGCGCAGGCCCAGCGGCCATGGCTCACAGGCCCATCCGCTCCGCGGTATGCGGGATCCTCCTGGACCGGGGCACGAACCCGCGTCCCCTGCATCGGCAGGCAGACTCTCAACCACTGCGCCACCAGGGAAGCCCCAAAAGTTACCCTATTTTGAGCTGACTGGAAAAGTCTCACAGAAAAGACATGATAATATCTGGGGTTTAAAGAGTAAAACTTGCAAGGAGTCTGGGAGGCAAGGATATGGGGAAACAAAATGTGGAAGAAAAAAGTGTTCACAGTGTTATTTGTGGTTAAAAAAAATTTAAAAAGTCTATTTGTGCAAGGAAATTGTGGACTGAAAAAGTAGGTAGGGATCAGACCATAAAGAGTCTTTAATAGGTTTTGTCATTATATCACATTGGAGCTTCTCCCTTCATTTACTCATTAAACAAACATTTGTTTTGTGCCAAGCACTATTTTAGGCACTGAGAATGCAACAGTTAAAAAAATAGACCAACAACACTTGCCTTCCTCTCATATCACTCTCCCACTCTTTACTCTGTTCCAGCCACACTCACCTCCTGGTTGTCCTTGGAACTAGCCAAAATGGCTCCCAACCTCAAGGCCATTCCTCCTCTCTGGAATGCTCTTTACAGAACCACCTGCTTCTCCTCACTCAGGTCTTAGACCAAAAGCCACATTCTGAGAGCATCCTTCTTTGACCTCTCCATCCAAAATAGTTACCCCCAGTCATTCTCAATTACAGGGTACTGTTTTATTTTTCTCATAGAGCTTATGACTATCTCAGATTATCTTGTTTGTTTACTTATTTCCTTTATCCTCAACTAGAATGTAAGCCTCATGAGAATAGACACCTGGCATTTTCTTTGCAGTATCTGGAACACCTAGAATAATGCCTGTACATTGTAGTCGCTACACACATATTTGTGGAATGAATGAATGAAACCATTAGTAAGAGATGGCTGAAGCACATTGTTGAGAATTCTAGAGCCGCATCCTGGCTTACAAAAGAGGCTGTGATTGATTAGTAATGTCTGCCCTGAGCACAGGAAGAAGTGGTCATGACAATACCATATTTGACATCCTGCATATATATGTACTTTGGTGGGCAATGGCCCAAGCCCACTCTACTAAAACCTCAGATAGGTCTGATGCTACAACAGGAAATAGCACACAAAGCTATGTCACTGTGGAATAGTTTAACTGCCAACATACCCACTTTTCCCTGGTACACCTCTGACAAGCCCCAAAAGACTGAAAAGGCAGTGACACTAGGGCTCTGAGCTTCTCTGACCTGGCAAGTTCCTCATTCCACAGAGGTTTTCAGAGCCACTAAATATCAGGTGTACCTTCATGAAGAACTAGAAAGGCAACAAGGTAGCATTCCCATCTGCTCGTATCCTGTTCTGCTTATTTGCCAGCAAAACAAAAGTAAAATTGATTCACAATCCAAGAGCTGACTTCAAAACTGTAAAGGCCTTTGTGGTCAGCCCAACTCAAGAGCCACAGAAAGTTTTTGAGTAGTGGAGCTACAAGGGCAAAGAGAAAGGTGCCTCAACTTATTTTTAAAAAGGGGCAATGTTCATCAGTCAATTGTTTTGTCAGTAAGTTGAGGGGGAGATATTAGAACCTAGAAGATCACTTTGAAAGCAACTATAGTAAAGTGGATAATGAGTTAAGGAAGGCTTCTGCCTAGCATAGTAAAAAAAAAAAAATGCAAAGAAAAGAAAGCAAAAGATGGGAGGTAATACAAAAGAAGACTGATTGCATATGGGGGGGTGAGTGAGAGGGAAAAGTAAATGATGGTTTAAATGTTTTGAGCTGAGCTGAAAGTGAAAACAACACCACCATTGTTATTCCTGAGTACATCAGGAGGTGTAATTAATTTTTGATAAAAGATGAATTCAGTGCTATGTTAAATTTGAAGTGTCAGTCAAATTTGTAAGCGAGGTCATTAAGCAAATAATTGGAGTTATAGCTTTGAAGCTCAGAAGGCAGTTACAGACTGGAGATTTGGATCAGAAATTTTGATGCCAGGATAGTGGATAAGATGAGGGCATTCGAAAAGAAACAACTAAAAACCAAGGGACTGAGCCTCATCTCCATCTGTGGGGAGTGAATAGGGTGGACTAAAAAGAGAAGGAAAAAAAAAAAGAACCCACAGGGAGGGCCAAAAGTCCTAGGGTAATGTGTTTTTCAGGCTAAGGAGATGAGCATTTCAAAAAGGAAAGATGGGGCTTCCCTGGTGGCGCAGTGCTTGAGAGTCCGCCTGCCGATGCAGGAGACGCGGG
>NW_006791240.1:3745204-3758161 GCF_000442215.2 Lipotes vexillifer
AAAAAAAAAAAAAAAAAAAAAAAAAAAAAAAGGAAAGATGATCAAACTTGGTGAGAAAATACAACTGATCTAGAAATTAGATCATGTGGTGACTCTGGAGACAGATGTTTTAAGTTGTAATGGGGCTTAAGTCAGATTACAATGTAAGGCATTAAATGAGAGTCTGTGCGAGGTGAAAAAATAAAGGCCCAAAGTACATACTCCTCTGACAAGTTGGCCAGAGGAAGGGAATGAGAAAGGATGGTCACTTGAGGGGTTCACAGAGTTCACAGAAAATATTTTCAAGATGGGAAACTCTGCACGTATTTGTACACAGAGGAGGAAAGGTGAGGGAGAAGGAAAAGTGGAAATTTCAGGAGAAAGATGAGGTAAGCGTACAGCACCAGCTGTGATCTAAGGCAGATGATCGTGGGCTTTTAAGGTCCCAAAATATTAAACATGGAGATAGTAAGAAGAGCAGATAAACAAGCACATGCAGCTGGAATGCTGGAATGGTGGAGAAGGAGCAAAGACAAGGGGTGGTGGGCAAAAAGCCACTAAAAACAGCAACAAAAGCTCTGTGAAGTCTTTCTTTTCAACAAATATGTATTTTTTAAATTTTATTGAACTATAGTTGATTTACAATGTTGTGTTAATTTCTGCTGTACATCAGTGTGACCCAGTTATATATATATATATATATATATATATATATATATATATATATATATATATATATATACATATTCGTTTTCATATTCTTTTCCATTATGGTTTATCACAGGATAGTGAATATAGTTCCCTGTGCTCTACAGCAGGACATTGTTGTAGTCTTCAAGACAACAGCAAATGTGTTCCCGGGAAGCTGCAGCTCTGCGGAGCTCTCTGGAGCTAAAGTAGACCGTGGAGACACTAGATTGCGTTGTGTGTGCTTCTGACATTCCTGGAGCAGGGAGCCTGAGGGCTCAGATCCGGCATTTCCCACTCCACCCCTTATCCTCCTACGTAATACCACTGCTTCCTTAGCCTGGAACTGACCTGCACACCAACTAAACATGTCCTGACACAAGGCTCACATCTAGCAGCAGGGAGCATGGCCATCAGGGACTTAGGGCATTGAGCTGCTGGAGTCAAGAAGCTTCTACTCCCTTTTTTTTCTCACAGCTCCCCCCAGTACAACAAGGAGAGACATATCTATTTCAGTGAAACAGAGAGAGGTTAGCGTACATAAAGGAAATGAAGATGAAGGACTGGTGGGTGAGTTAACTGAGGGAGGAGATGCATGAGAAGTAAGATGGCTTACCTAACATCGCTCCAGAAAGGCTCAAGAGCTGAGATACTCTGAAAGGAGAGAGGCAGCTGGAGGCCTGAAAAATGGAGCAGTTAGATCCCAGTTTTCCATCCTAAGCACAATCTGGCTCTACTCATCCCCTAGCTCCACAGGGAACTTACTGTCTCTGGAGAAATAACTCCGAAGAGGCTACAGCCTTGGGAACAGCATACCTGGAGAAAAGCATGGGTGAGGCATGGGACTAAAAAGTAAGAGAGTAAATCAAATTCTGCATAGCTAGCAGGGGGACCCCCAACTCTCTTTCCCAGGCCAGTTCCAGGACTCCTTCAGAGCACCTGGTAGTAACACTCCATCTATCACAAGCCCCGCCTATGCACACAAAGATTCCAGACAGTTTCCTAGTGACTCAGTCTTAAATATAAAGGAACACAGCCAAGAATCACCGGATAGATGAAGGGAACCTCTTCATGGAAGAGTACAAAAACCATCATTAGTATTTTCAATTAAGAGAAAATATTGCATCTATGATATAAGAAGAGGGTAAGGATAAAAATAGGAACAATACAGAGCCAAAAAAAGAACTCTTGAAAATTAAAAATGTGGTGACAAATAAAAATTTTTAATTGGCAAACGTATTAGAAAATAAGAAAATCTCTTAGAAACTAACACAAAAAAAATAAAGCATTGGAAAATAGGAAAGAAAAGTTAAGGAAAATTTAGGAGATCAAACATCCGACTTATCGGAGCTCAAGAGAAAGAATGAGAAAACAGAAAATGTCTCAGAATTGAAGGACATGAGTTTCTAGTTAAATAGGTCTAAGTAGCACAATAATTATCAAAGACCCAAAGTAAGGCACATCATTGTAGAACTTCAGACTCCCATAAGATCTTATAGTCTCCAGAAGGGGGAAAAAAACCAAAAAACAAAAAAAACAAACAAGAATCAACATAGCCTAGGACTACTCAAAAGAAACATTGAAAATTAGAGAACATTGGAGCCATGCCTTCAGTATTCTGAGGGAAAATTATATTCAACCTGGAATTATGTACCCCACCAAACTAATAATCATGTGTGACAGCAGAATAGACAATTCAGACATTAAATATCTTTTAAAAAGTGCTTTCCATGCACCTGAAACTATAAAAATAAATGCTCCACTAAAATAAGGCAGTAAACAAAAAAAGAGAAAACATGGATTGCATGAAACAGAGGATAGAAGGCAGGAAAAATACAAAGGGAATTTGTAGGATTGGAGCAAAAGGAAGCCTCAGGATGCAGCCAATTTACAGCAAAGCATTCCAGACAGGAGCAGGAGAATAGAGGGCTGGCTTCAGAAGGGATGTCTCCAGGAAACAAACAAAACACACACAAAAGGAACAGGAAGGTATCTGATAAACTTTGTTGAGAGAGATTTTACAGGATTTTAGGAGTGAATAAGAGACTTAGCCAGAGATCTGAGGTAAAGGGTTTGAGTTTTCTGGACGACATGTAAAGAGCTTGGAAGTCATCACTTCCATCCTCGCAACAAGAAAAAAAGTGAACGAACTGAAAATCAATGGCTCTTCTTAGATGTGTCAAAGAAGTGAGGTCACAGGGCAAACTGCTGCCTTGAAAACTGGAAAGACAGACAGGCACTACAGAGGAGCACAGCGTACCAGGAGCAGAAGCCCACAGCTGGAGCCAATACCAGTAGGAAAATTTTAAACTGTAATTGACACATTGCTGGAGATTTAGTGTGGACAAGCTTGAGAGTTAAAAACTCTGAGGGGCCCAACTTTAAGGGCCCCTCACTTCTGTCAATTTTACCTGCATGAGCCCTACCGGATTCTCACTCTAAAATGGAGAAAAATCCCCTCGTGGTCCTGGCAGGAGAAGGGGAAAAGTAACCATTCTAAAATGCACCCATAGCTCTCTGTTCTCCTTGAAAAGGCCTGGCCTCAAGGGAAACTGTTGTACCAGACCCTAATCAACCTGTGGCGCTTTTTGTTTTTATTATTTTATTTATTCATTTATTTTTTTATTGAAGTATAGTTGATTTACAATGTTTCATAATGTACATACATATGTATTATGTACATATATTGTATATATTCTTTTTCAGATTCCTTTTTTTTTTTTTTTTTTGGCCCCGAGGCTTGTGGGATCTTAGTTCCCCAACCAGGGATTGAATGCAGGCCACTGCAGTGAAAGCCCGGAATCCTAACCACTAGACTACCAGGAAACTCCCTAGATTCTTTTCCAATATAGGTTATTACAAGATATTGAATATAGCTCCCTGTGCTATACAGTAGGTCCTTGTCATTTATCTATTTTATATATAGTAGTATGTATCTGTTAATTCTAAATTCCCAATTTATCCCTGCCCCACTTCTGCCTTTGGTAGCCATAAGTTTATTTTTTATGTCTGTGAGTCTATTTCTGTTTTGTAAATAAGTTCATTTGTATCAACCTATAGTTTTACCATAGCCTACCAACCTGGAGGACAGGAAACACCCAAATCCTTCTAGATTTTGACATAGAGAAAGAGAAATACCCAACTCAGGTTCACTAATAGACTGAGACTCAATCACAGGGCCACACAATGATTCCCTTCTCCCACACCTCACCACCACATCACTAGGGCTCCTGTATAATAATGGGGGATTACAGCTAACAGAACTGCAAGCCTCAGACCCTATTTAAGAAGAGGTCTCTAGGGAAACCCAAAGACAATAGAAGAGACAAAACCAAGGACACTAGAGGAAATTTTAGCCTGATACCACAGCTGCAATAAGTAGTAAACACAGCTTAACTCCTAGCCAAGTAAACATAAAACATCATAATAAAGACCTATTTACCTCAGTTCTTTTGACCTGATAGATCATGTCCAGCTTTCAACAAAAAATTAAAAGGCATCCTAAAGGGAAAAGAAGTGCAGGCTGAAGAGACAAAGCAAGCATCAGTACTAGACTCAAAGAAAGAAAAAAATAAGGAAATTGCTTCTCCAGGAAAAAAAAAAATTGTATGATAAAAGAAATGTTATTATGGTACACTACTTGGACTACTTGGCTCAGCCGTGAATGAACTCTACATATTTATGTTTAATATAAATCTTATAGAGAATTATGATTATAACATACTGGGCAATTGTATGAATAATTCAGGAGAAAGTGGTACATGCATATTATTTTAAAATGTGGAGGGGAAATGCCAAGAAAAAACACCGAAGAGTTGAAAGGAGCAAAACCAGGGGATTGATGATTTTTTAATAAAACGTTTCAACATTATTTGACTTTTTTACTTGTATGCAAATTAAAGGACATACATGTCAATGAAATTTTGGTCCGAAGTGAAGAAGGATTATGTATTTTTGAGATGAGAAAGAAAGAGAGGTGGGTAGAGCTACAGAGAGATTCGGAGGCAGAGATGAAGGTATAGAAAAATAAATTTTGAGGTGAGAGGCTGATGGGGTGGGGATGGGAGGGGTCAAGGGAATGACATGAAACTAAAAACTAATGCTTTATATCTTCTAGTAGAATAGAACTGTAAGTCAACTGCTGAGAGTGAACAAGCTGGGTGAGTATGAAAAATAGGAAAAGAACTACTATGGTGAATTTCCTGAATAGTCAACAGAAGATGATTGAAACATCACTGAGCAGCAGGATTGAAGCTACACAGCATGCATTTCAAAAGTAACTATTTTTATAAACCACATTTATCTCAAATACCTGATGTAGTATTTCAGGTTGTCTATATGCTTTTGTTTAAAATATACAATTTTGTGACCTATTTCCCACTGAGATAACACAAGAGCTATACTCTTCTTATAGTACAAAACCAAGCTCACTGTTTCTTTGAATATGGTCAGTCTCTTTTGTTGACTGGGACTAAGGTCGGCAGTTCAGAGCTTTGGATGGCCCAGTTAGCATCCATCTGGCCCACTCTCACAGATTGCCACCCTGCCCCAGGCCACAGGCTTGAAATTGGCTTTCTAAGTCATCAGGGGCATTGGTTGAAGCAGAAGGTGAATTAATTAGTTGAATGCGTCACCAGCACAGAAAAATGACCCAAAATGCATCACTCTCTGAGACTGACTAATAAAATTTGGGTATAGGATCTGAGCTGTTTGACCAAGTGACAGCAGAGTTGCCTACAAATCCTCATCCCAACAGTATTGATGTTGTACCTGCACTATTTTGTCCATCTCTCTCTAAACAGAAAGGCTAAAGGTCTTATTTTTTCAGCAGGGGCCTCCAATGCGGCCCAAGCATTTTGATCTTTATAGCTTGCCTTCTACAGTATGAATTCTGTGATTCTAGCTTGGCTCCTCTTCCGCTTGTTTACCATCTCTAACGCCTAGTCCTTGGCCCTCCATTCCTCTTCCTCCTGACACCCTTCTTCTGAGAGCTCAGCTAATTCCTGGCTTCAGTTGTGAGAGTGATTCACAAATTTGGGTCTCTCTACTGTGACTTCATCCCTGCCCTTTCACTTCACACCTCCAGGGCCTGCCCAGCATTTCAATCGGAAAATTTCAAGCCTCCATCTCAAAGTCAACATGCTTAAATTGGCGATGCACACAAGGAGAAAAATAGGATACAGTATAAACAAGAAAAATATTCAGCAGCATTTGTGATAAAGAAATGTCAACTGTGTCAAGAAAACTGTGAAAAGAAGAATAAGGGAAGAGTTTACAATATAATCAAAGCAATATATTGCTGGAATACGAATAGTGAAGAAGCAGTAAAACATATTAGAATGTACAAAATAGCTCTGGAGATATATATATACAGAGAGAGAGAGAGAGAGAGAGAGAGAGAGAGAGAGAGAGATCTGTATGTCTTTGAGAGAGAGAAGAGAGAGAGAGAGAGAGAGATCTGTATGTCTTTATATATCTATATATGTAGTAATTTAACAAAAGCTGAAACTTAAGGAAAGAATGATTTTTTTAAAGCCTGAGGAAACTGGCCACTCATTTGGAAAAAAAAATAAAGTTAGATTCCAAATTCATACTATATTAACAAAACTGTCCCAGTGGATTAAATAGCAAAATGAAAAATATATATATTAAAATACTGGAAAATATTTAGGAGAAATATATAAAATTTTTATAATTTTGTGATGAAGAAAGCCTTTCCAAGCATGAAGCAAAACCCAGAAAACATAAAGGAACAGGCCAACAAATTTAACTATATGAGTAAAGCCACAATTTAGAATTAGTGTCTTGTCAGAATCAATCTAGAAGAAAATAATCACAAAGAGTTAATAGCTATAATGTATAAAGAGTTCTTGTAAATAAATTTTTCTTAAAAAAAGAGAATCCATTCAGTGTGAAAATCACCAACAGAAATGAACAGGCAAGTCACAAAGGAAAAAAATTAAAATGTCCAATAAACATAAGCAAACAAGAACTACTAAACTGAGAGCAAAAGAAAATTTTTGAGAGACCATCTTTTATCTAAAAATGGGGGGAAAATTAACATTTAGTGTTAATTTTAGGAAAGTGTGCATTTATATACTACTGATGAAAATGTAAATCTTACAACTTTGGAGGAGGGTAATTTGTCATCATCTATAAAAAAAAAACACATACCCATGGCATATGATCCAGAAATTCCACTTCAAGGACTCTATCTTATAGCAATAGTAGCAACAAATGCATAAAGATATACCTGCACACATGCCCAGTGTAGTGATGCTTGTAACATCAGGCAATAGGGAAATCCCCCATGTCCGTCAACAGGAGAAGTTACATAAATTGTGCTACGAATTTAGATTTTTTAAAACATCTCCTGGTTGAAGATATTTATGCTCTGAGGCATGGAATCAGGAGGGAATTTTCTTCCTTTTGTCTTTAGTTTATAAATACTATCTCTCCATCCCTTACCCCAGAGGAGAAAGCAAAAGGAAAGGAAGAGAGAAAAAAGGAAACACGTCAGCTAAATAATCACATTAGGATTAGCTGAGTTTTGTAGTGTCCGTGGGCGCAGTGGCCAACAAAACTGATGCTATGCGAATGGAAATGACCCCTGATCTCCCTGAGTCTTTTCTTCTCCCTAACTGTTTTCTTTTTCAATTTCATTTACCTCCCAGAAAAAAAGATGTGATATAATATAAAGGGGAATTCCAAAATGGAACCTGTATTCTGATAAATGCAACATCAAAAAAGAAGGAACAGTCTTGAGGAGTGGATGCTAATCACAGAGAAGGGGCAGTGAAGGAAGGAAGGAAGGAAGCAGAGGGAAGCCAGGTCTCAGCAATCATTCCCAGTGGGCATCTAGTCCCTCCTAGAGATGCTGGCTCCCAGGGCTTGGCGGCAACAAGAGTGGGAGTGGTTTCCGGTTCCTGGAAGCACACCCTCCACGATGTTTTGAAAAGCATCCCAACCATTGTGTGAGTGACTAATATCCTTTAATAAAAAAAAAATCCCTTTTCTGCTTAAACCAGCCAGAGTGGGTTCTGTCATTTGCAGCTGACAGTGACCAATATACCTAATCATATGACTTTATCCAGCCTGGGACTCCACCTTAATCAAAAAATAGAATCTTGGACTTGAAGGAAGCTTTGGGGTCATATGACTTAAACTCCCACCGGTGTAGGAGTCTCCTCTAATCCTCTCAGTCTTCTGCCCAAACATTCTCTGTATCAGGGAAATCGCTACCTGGTGAAGACACTTACGACAAATCAAATGTGATCCCTTCCATAGAATCTGCCTTTTTGCACCTTCTACCAGAGGGTCTTAGTTCTGTCCTCAGGAGCCACACAGCCTCTGGCTTAGAGCAGCAGCATTCTTTGTGGTTTGGAGGAAGCACATGTGTCTGTCTCTCTGATCTGTGTTCCTGTGGCATTTTACCTAGTGAACTTCTCAAGGGCTTGGTGCCCACAGGCCTTGCAAAGTGCTCAGTAAACACTGGTGGAATGAATAAACAAATGAATGGATGTTTATATCTCCCCTTAGGTGCTGTAGCAACTATAGTATGATTGAGCTTGTAATCATTCATTCTTAAAACACTCCAAATTATGGTCACTGAAGTACCGGTACCCAGCCCTGCTCCCCATGGTGGGAGGAAGGGAGAGGCTACCAGCACCCTTGAAGGAAGCATGACCTGAGGATGGTGTTAGAGGAGATTAATGATAAGTGCTGAGAGGGCAATATTGTGGTACAGGCTACAAGGTATTTTGAGACTTGAGAGGCCTGAAAAGCAGAAATAGGAACGAAGTGGGAGATGTTACCAGCTCACACTATATGACGAGCTCACTGAAGCTCCATGGGAAGAGAGCTGAAGCAAGAGTTCAGGGGAGCTGACCTGGAGCTGTCTCACCAGATTGGGGGTGGGGAGCTTCCACCACCAAGATCCTCTGGGAACAATTAACCACTAGAATGCCAGAGGTGAGGTCAGTCTGGCCTGAACTAGAATTAAATGTACAGCAACCACACCAAAACCTGAAATTTATTTAATATTCCAAAGGGTTTATTCACTCATTCAACAAATATTTACTGATCACCTAAATGATAGGCAGTTATATGGCACCCACAAAGATGTGTACCTTCTAATTCCATATTCCTATGAATATGGTGAAGGGACTTACAATCCAAAAGGGACTTTGCAGATGTGAGTAAGGATCTTGAGAGAGAGAGATTATCTTGAATTATCTGCATGCTATGAACAGAATTGTGTCCCCAAAATTCATACGTTGAAGCTCTAACCCCTAATGCAATAGTATTTGGAGATGGAGCCTTTGGGAGGTAAATAGATTTAGATAAGATCTTGAGGGTGGGGCCTTCATGATGGGATTAGTACACTTATAAAAGAAAAATTTCTGTTGTTTAAACTACCCAGTCTAGGTATTTGGTTATGAGGCAGCCCAAGCTAATACACCAGTTGAGTCCAGTGTAATTGCAAGTGTCCTTATAAGGGAAATATGGAGGAAGAGAGCAGAATCAGAGACGATGTGAGGATGGAAGCAGGGGTTGTCCTGAAGCAGGGCCATGAGTCAAGGAATGTCAGCAGCCTTCAGAAGTGGAAAAAGCAACGAAACATATTTTTCCCTAGAACCTCCAGAGGGAATATAACTTTGCCAACATTTTACTATTAGAGCTGTGAGATAATTAATTTGTGTTGTTTTAAGCCACCAAATTTGGGGCAATTTGTTACAGCAGCTATGGGAAACAAAAACACCTACTACATGCCAAGCATTGTACTATGCATTTGGTATAGAGCAGCGAACAAAATAAACAAAATCCCTATTCTCGTGTGACGTACATTCTAGTGAAAGGAGATAGAAAATAAACAAAAAGCATATTAAGTAAATTGTTTAGTACATAGTATATTAGGAGGAGATACATGCTATAGGGAAATAAATAGTTAGGAAAGAGAATGGCACTGCCAAGCTGGTGGGACTGGTTGCAGTTTTAAACAGGGTGGTCAGGCTGAGCTTCGTTGAGGAGGTAGCATTTCAACAGAGATTTGGAGGAGGTGAGAGTGAGCCATGAATATATCTGGACAAAGAATAAACGACACAGAGGGAACAGCCAGTGAAAAGGGCCTCGGTTCAGGGTGTGCCTGACCCACTCAGGATCAGCAAGGAGGCCATCAAGGCCACAGCAGAGAACGCTGGCTCTTTCTCTGAGTGTGATGGGAAGTCGCTGGAGGGTTTGAGCAGAGAAGCGACATGAACTCATGTAGCTTCTAAAGGATCGCTTTGCCTGCTCTTTGGGGAAAAGATGGGAGGTAAGGGGGCTGGGAATAGGGTGGTTGGTAGCAGTGGAAGGAGAAAGAGTCAGATTCTGGATCTTTTTGGAAAGTAGAGGCAAAACATTTCCTGACAGGTTAGATGTGGATTTGAGAAAGAGGAGTAAAGAGTGACTCCAAAGTTAAATTAGGTTAAATTGGTTTAAATCAGAAGCAAAACGTGGAACTGTTTGTTAAAATTCCAATTAACAAGTTCAAAGTAACTCCATAACCATTAAACATGTTAAATAAAAGAAGACAGAATTTGGGGGCCATTAAAGAAACAAGTTAAAAGAGAGAAGAGTTTTGGCCTTAAGTTGCAAAGTGTTGGTGAGGGTTTAGGGGAAGAGATTCTCTTGGATGTTGCTTATATGAACTGGGTGCAGACTAAGCTGCAGTAACAATAACAATAACAAAAATATAAGGGTCAAAACAATATACAAGGGCCTCCCTGGTGGCGCAGTGGTTGAGAGTCCGCCTGCCGATGCAGGGGACGCGGGTTCGTGCCCCGGTCCGGGAGGATCCCACATGCCGCAGAGCCATGGCCTTTGAGCTTGCGCGTCCGGCAAGGGGAGAGGCCACGACGGTGAGAGGCCCACGTATTGCAAAAACAAACAAACAAACAAACAAACAAACAAAACAATATACAAGTTTATTTCTCACTCACATGGCTGTCTAGGAGAAGACAACCCAGGGTTTGTGCTGGTTCTGCCACCCCGAGTATGTGTTTCCCAGATTGCTCCTGTTATCACCATTTCTCAGCCATCAACAAGGGAATCAACAGGAGGATGTCCAGAGTAAATGTCTATAAGGGAAGGACCCGGAGTTGCAAACACATCCTTTCCTGCATACCCCACTTGCCAGAACAAGTCATACAGCCAGACCTAGCTGCAAGGGAAACTGGGAAATTAATCTGAAGCTGCAAAACTGGGTGCCCAGCTATAACTTGGGGATATCTATCACCCTGAGAGAAAGGGAAGAAAGGGAATCAGAGGAGAGTCAGCAGCCTCTGCTGCACCATCACCAGGAGTACAACTGGTGCAGCCTTTCTCAAGAGCAACAGGGCAATATGGATTGAAAACTTTAAAACGCTGAATCACAACTTCACTTCTAAAAATTAACCTGAAGAAATCATCATGATATTTTACCAAGTATTGAGGATATACATTTTAAGTTAAAATCTAAACAATACAATATTCTAGGGAATCAGAGAATTACAGTCTTACCACTCACCCTGTAAGTTTAGGCCTATTTACTTGTCTGTTCCCTGCCCTAAACTGTGTGAACTTTGAGGATCAGGATGGTTTCTTATTTATTTTTGATTCCATGGACTCAGCACTCAATATGTATTTGGAAAATAAATGAATAAAAGAAAGAATTGTGAGTGTGAACAAATATTTAGCTACAAGAATAGCTATTGCAAAAGAATGTAGCAAAAGAACTGAAATAACCTTAATATCCAACAAGAGAAGACTGGTACAGTAAATCATATGTACAATGGACTACTAATGTGGTTTTTCAAAATGGCACTGGAGTAGACTATGCAATGACCTATAAGGATTACAACATATTGTTAAGTGTTAAAAGATCAGGTTATGCAATTTTAGGTAAATTATGATCCAATTTATACTTTAAAATACAAACATATATATCCATACATAGTTGGGAAAATGTATACCAAAATTTTACCTCTAATTATTTTTTAAATTTCCTTATATGTTATAATACAAGGACACAATGACTGTGTGCTGCTTCTATAAATAAAAACATATTTTAAAAAATATCTTGCTTCCAAATCGAGCCCTCCTGCTCATTTCTCTGTTTCTTTCAGTGGTGATGATATTCGCTACTCTCTCATCTCCAGGCTTAAAACCCTGCAGTCATCTTTCATTCCTCTTTTCCCTTGCCTCCGATATGCAATGATCAGATAGACTGGGTTGGTTCTTCTTCAAAATATCTCTTGCTTTTGTTCCTTCTGTCACTCCTTCCATACCTCCGCTCTCCCAGTTCAGGCATTTAGTCACTTCTCCAATGGGCAGAAGTTGAGTTTCAAAGAATGAACATATCTCAAATCATAATTGTAATATGTGAAAGTAGGCACTCAAGAAGAGAAATGAAAAGGAAAACTGACAAGGAACACAACAGGAAAGCAGAGGTCAGGCAGAAGCCTCCTTAACCCTCATTGCCTCCTGTGGACAATGGTCTCTCCATCCTCCCTGCAGCCCCCAGGACTTTAAAAGGTGTGCCATCAGACTTCAGTTTCTCTGTCACAACCGTGTAAACTCCGCCCATTCGCTGAAGACTCCAGCACCTGGCTCATGGTCCTTTTCTCTGCTACTACTTTGATCACCCTTACGATGATTTCAATATTCATGCAGACTCTCTCATCAACTCTCTGGCCTCTAAATCTATTGATCTTCTCATCTCAAAGGATTCTGGTCTCCAACCTACGTTCACCACAGACTCCCATGTCATAGCCTAGACTTTGTCATAACCAATAATTGTATCACCTCTGAAATCTCAGTTTCAATCGTCCTACTCTCTGCCACCTGCCACCGTCCATCTTATTCCCACTAGCACTTCCCTGGCGACAATTCTTTGACTCTACTAGGACTGATAATCCTTTGACCTGACCCTGCCCGCCACCTCACTTCCCTCTTTACAAAGCTTGGATTCCTTTGTCTACCATTATAATCACTCCCTTGCACTCTTTCTCAGTGTCCTACCCATCTCCCTTCAAAGTACTAGCCTGGAAAAACCTCATTCCTTGTTAAATCCAACGCTCTACCTACTCCTTTTCTACCTCTGAACAGCTGGACAGGGTTGGAGGTCTCACTTGTGTTCTTCACCACAAGCCACAAATGTGTCTGGAGCCCAGCCCAGTCACCCTGTACATTTCCGGGGTCCATTCTCTCTCACTCTCTAATTCATACGTTCTACTCTTTCTTCAAACACCAACACCTCCTGCCCCATTCCTG
>NW_006791240.1:3758171-3788261 GCF_000442215.2 Lipotes vexillifer
CTCAATGCAGACCTTGCTTCTTGTTTCATTGAGAAGATACAAGCATTTGGAAAATAAATTCCACAATCTCTCACAACAAATCTACTAACCTAAAACTTATGTGCATCTGTGCTTATATATTCTGCCTTCCATCTTATAACAATGGAGAAACGCCCTGCCCCTATAAAGGGTCAACTCTCTTCCTGTTGCTGAACTCTCCACCCCATCCCCTCCTGATAATGAAGAACTCCATTCTTTTTTTTTTTTTAATATTTATTTATTTATTTGGTTGGTTGTCTGGGGTCTTAGTTGTGGCAGGTGGGCTCCTTAGTTGTGGCATGCATGTGGGATCTAGTTCCCTGACCAGGGATCAAACCCAGGCCTCCTTCATTGGGAGTGTGGAGTCTTATCCACTGTGCCACCAGGAAAGTCCAAGAACTCCATTCTTGAAATTCCTTCTCTCCCTCCATCATCACTTTTCCCTCTTTATTGGAAGATCATTTCCTTCAGTGTGTGAACATACAAACTTGAGGGTGCTATATGGGAGTGATACTACATCCTCCTGCATGCCCTCCAATGCCACTCTCTTTGCAGCAATTCTCCTTGAAAGAATGACCTACATTCACTGTCTCCAATCCTCTTCTTTCCATTCTCTTTCTATATTAAAAATATTTTAAATGTGATATTTGATTCATAGAAAAGAATATACAAATATATAGAATAGTAAGATGAAACACATACCAATCTAATAAATCCACAAACTTATCACCCAACTCAAGATTTGAAAGATGACCAATGACTCCAATGTACATCATTACCTCTTGATTTTCTCCCTCTGGCAACCCTTATCTAACCCATCAGCAAACCCGTTGACTCTGACAAATTATCCCAAATCTGTCTGGTGCTCACCACATCATCCTCATCCCAGCTAACATTGTCTATGCCCTGGATTACTGCATTCACCTTTCTCTACTTCCTGTCTTGCTCCCTGATTCCTCAAGTAGCAGCCAGAGAGATCCTTTTACAATGTCAAGTTAATCATTTCCTGTTCAGTATCCCCCAGTGGCTTCCCATCATATTCAAAGAAATTCTGAATCCTTGATGTGACTTGCAAGGCCCTATATGATCTAGACCCTACCACCTCTTAGACCTCACCTCCTGCTATTGTTCCCTCAAACCATATGGGCCTCCTAACTCTCCCTTATACAGATTAGGCATGCCCTTGACTCGGGTCATTTGCATTTGCTGATCCCTTTGCCCAGAATGTTCATCCTTAAATATCTGCACTGATCATTTCCTCACTACACTCAAGTCTTTACTTGTCATGTCAAAAAAGGCCTTCCTCGACCACACAATCTCAAATAGCACCCCTCCTCTCATCACTCCCTTGGTTTTGTTTTGTTTTTCATAGCATGTTACACCTGACATTACATTATATATGTGTTAATTTCCTTGTACACTGTCTGTCTCATCTTGCTAGAATATAGGTTCCATGAGAGCAGGGACTTTGAATGGCTCAGTGCTGAGGTCCTGACCCTCTTTGATTCCTGGCATATAGCATCTATGGAATGAATGACATGGGAAACCTGAACAAAACTTTGTGTCAGCCTAGTCAAAGATCCCTTGTCCATTCCTCTGAAAATCTCACATTTCTGCAAGTAGACAGATAGCCACTGCTTGTGAAATATCCATTTTTAAGGCAGTACACACAACATGAAGATAATTACCGCTGAGTGATGTAAAATTAGTAGGTAAAAGACAGTCCTATTGGAACTAAGAGGATAGCACTTAATAAGCTAAAAACGCAGTTTTGTGAACAGATGATAGAACCACACACCTGGTTTAATTCTGAACCTGGGTTTATCTCTCTGGGACATCAGAGCCTTCTCATGAGAAGTGGGGGTAGTGACTGCAGAGGAATTTTAAGGCACCGAGGGGTCCACTGAGCATCAACCTAGCTCAAGCCAGTGGTGCCGGCAGTGTTCATGCTGGGCCCAGGTGGGTGTGTAGGCTGTTAGCCTGCTGCGTAGCCCTGAATACCCACCTCCCTCAGCACTTTAGAGCAGCTTTGGGACACACCATGATTCCCTGAGGGGGTCTGCCCCAGACTCAAGCCAACCCACAGGTCTGGGAGGATCTGGGAGGGTAGAGCATTCTAAGCACTTTTTTTCTTGAAAGTCCTGGAGTATAAAATCAGGAGGGGAAAAAAAAACAAAAAACCTCCATTGGCTTCTTAAATTTATTTTCCAGAACCTCCTAAAAAATGATAAATTCCTCAAGAAACTTAATGTACTATTCCTCTTCCGAATGGACCACTGGGGAGCAGAGCACTGCATTGAACAGACCCTCCCTGCTCCTTTGGCTACAGCAGTTACTAGGTCATATTGTTCTTCGTCCTATTTTTTTTTTTTTTAATTAGTACAAACCTTTTATTTTATTTTTTTAACATGTTTATTGGAGTAAATTGCTTTACAATGGTGTGTTAGTTTCTGCTTTATAACAAAGTGAATCAGCTGTACGTATACATATATCGCCATATCTCCTCCCTCTTGTGTCTCCCTCCCACCCTCCCTATCCCACCCCTCTAGCTGGTCACAAAGCACCGGGAGCCGATCTCCCTGTGCTATGTGGCTGCTTCCCACTAGCTATCTATTTTACATTTGGTAGTGTATATTAGTCCATGCCCCTCTCTCACATTGTCCCAGCTTACCCTTCCCCCTCCCCGTGTCCTCAAGTCCATTCTCTATGTCTGCATCTTTATTCCTGTCCCGCCCCTAGGTTCTTCAGAACCAGTTTTTTGGTTTTTTTTTTTTTAGATTTCATATATACGTGTTAGCATACCGTACTTGTTTTTCTCTTTCTGACTTACTTCACTCTAGAAATGCAAATCAAAACTACAATGAGGTATCACCTCACACCAGTTAGAATGGGCATCAGCAAAAAATCTACGAACAATAAATGCTGGAGAGGGTGTGGAGAAAAGGGAACCCTCTTGCACTGTTGGTGGGAATGTAAACTGATACAGCCACTATGGAGAACAGTATGGAGGTTCCTTAAAAAACTAAATCTAGAACTACCATATGACCCAGCAATCCCACTACTGGGCATATACCCTGAGAAAACCATAATTCAAAAAGAGTCATGTACCACAATGTTCATTGTAGCTCTATTTACAATAGCCAGGACATGCAAGCAGCCTAAGTGTTCTTGGTTCTATTGTCAGCTACAGACTTTCCTCATATTGTCCAACATGAGGAAGTGGAACCTCCTCCATCAGCTGACCTCCCGCTTCAGCTGCAAAACCCCGCCTCAGAAATCTTGGCCAATGGACCCCAGTAGGCTTCTGCTTCCTCTCCATCTACTGCTGGGAGGGCCAGGTTGGGGGCACCTTCTCATATTCATCCAGTGAGGGGGTCCCATACAGTGCTCCATGTGTCCTCTGAAGTTCGAAAATGAGGAAAAGCACAGGTAGCTAATCATCTGATTGAGGAAGCATGATATGCCCTTAACAGGACACTTAGAAAACACAAGCAAGTGTGTGTTAACAAAACATGCACTTTGAGAGAGGAGAGAGGAAGGAAAAGTAAGGGGGACATGAACGACCAAGATGAGTTTGTTCAGAACACTTTTCTTGTTAGAAGCCAGTTCTTTATTACCACAGCCCTAATACAGGTACAAGTCGTGATCTTCCTCCAAAACTAGTTTATCCTCTGGCATACCCTCCATTATTAATGACCTCTATTCTCACCGTCACCCAAGCTCAAAACATCTTCAAAGTCTTAGAGAACTTTACTGATGGCACAAATTGAATTGCTGAACAATGAAATGAAATCAAAAGATAAAAGAAAAGGTAGTGTTTTTAAATGGATCTAGGAATAAGGTTAGAAATATATACCAGCTAGATTTACACAGTGACTAGAAGGACCCAGAAGCATTCACTTATTTTCCCAAGAAAATGCAATCGATACATGATGGATGGTGTTTTGAACGTGACAGCTCGTGCTCTTTCCTCCTTCCCACTACACCCGTTATTGTTTGCTTGGTCTTCACTCATTGATCACACATTACTGGAAAGCAGTGTGGGGTACAAAGATGCACATGACATGTTCAATTCATTTTATTGCCACAGACTTTACTGAGGGCTTAAAATGAGTTTTTCGCTCTGTGAAGAAGTGCTGACCTGTAGCAACAGCCCAGGCTAAGCCCTTATCCCAAGGGCCTGGGAGGGTAAGTGGGTCATAAATAAGGGAGATGACAGACAGACAAACAACTACCAAACATGCTGCACGCACCAGCTTAGAGGCACAAATGAGAAGTTTGGGTGACATGATTCAAAACGTTCTTTCCAGCAATGATTATATCATGACTCGCTATTGCCTGGCCATGTATTAGCATGCGATTTCCTGTGAAATATTTCATGCTACTATTAAATACTAGTTACCTCCTGTTTATTTAATTTTTCTTAACTTCAAATGTTATATGTCAAACTAGATTTGAAGTTTCTTAAGACAAAGTCTGTTCTTACCTTTTTTTCACTTGTTTTACACCAGTGCCTATGGAGTAGGAACTCAATAGCTATGTGTTCATTGATATTGCATGTCAATTATTTTCAAATAAACAGGTATTCATGGTCTATCCTCTTCCTATTTACCTTCCCCATATACTAAATATTGGTGATGCAGCACATTTATGTCTGGAGAGGTTGCTGTCAGGGATGGTTTGCCTTTTTTCTGATAGTTACTTTATAAGTTTAGGCCTTTCTTAAATAGGCATTTAATGGCAAGAGAAATTATACTCTTAGGGGAAAAAGAGCAGGATACAAAATAGCATACACAGAATATATCCCAATTTTAATAGAGAATATGAGAGAGACAAATATGTAACTGGAAGTCCCAGACGTCACCAGGTGACAAGTGCAAATGCTGTCACACTAGTATCCAGATGCCAAAGTTTCTGTTGTTGCTCCCACTTATACAGGCAGAACCTGGGACTCCCCTTTAAAAGTCGCTCCAAAAGGGATCCTCACATGTGCTCATATCTGACTCTCAGGTACAGTTACTACCTGGCATCTAGCATGTTCCCCAGACATTGTCCACTGCTGGTGGAGCCACATGAAGGGCTAAAAAAGCCCAGCAGGAAATACCAATGTCTACCCGAGGTGGGCTCCATCCCTGGAACTGCCACATTGCAGTGCCAGGAAACACAACAATGGCCTTCTCTCCACCTCCAGGGTGTTGTTGCCCAGGCCCCAAAGCTACACTCTTTGTGTCTCTAAACTTGAAAGTCCATAATAGCAAGCCATTTTGTTGCTGTTCCAATTCCTCTCTCCCTAAAGGCTGCAACTCCATCTGGAGGGCCAGGTGGGAAAGAGGTATCACACCACTGCCTTTGTCTTCATCTCTATCTTCACCTGGGCCCTCAGAGACACAACAAAAATCTAGCACCCCCTTCTTCCAAAACACACCCTCCAGAGAACTATGCCCTCAAGCACATCAAACACATATTCACTGCCTGGAGGCGTCAGAAGCCCAATCAGTTTCCAAATAGTCAAACTCGTAAAGACTCAGTATGGGTTCAACTAGGACAACCTGTTACATACAGGGATGTATTTATATATATGCACGTGTTTCAACAAAAAGGCTAGAAGGAAATGCACCAGAATGTTAACACTCGTTCCCTCCACAGAGTGAGATTCCAAGTTATTTTAATTCTTGTGTGTGTTCTTATCATTTCCAAATTTTCTAGATTATTAGTTTATAATGAGGAAAAAAAATTGATTAAAAACATCTACCTCAAGCCTGCAAGATGGCCAGAGAGCTGCTCTTGTGAGCAGCCCCTGCAGAACTCAGCATGCTGAATGAGGAAACCATGGAGTGAATGCAGAGGTATTAGCATTGCAGGGTTGACCTGCATAAAATCCACTGGGATAGCTCACGTTCTGGGAAGTGCCAGAACCTGCTGGGGTCCTTCCATCATCTTAGTTCATTAAGAGTAAAGAGCACAGAGCACGCAGCAAAACTGATTCCTGGTTGTCGTGTTACCTGATGAGTCTCAAGATTCACAAAGGCAAGGAAGTTCATTTTAGGGGAAAAAATTTGTAAGCCATTCATGTATACAAATTGCTTTGGAATTAACAGAAACCTCACAGGGAAAGTTATAGGAGTTGTCAGAGACAGCTTAATGAAGACATCTGCTGAACAGAGAAAGTTAGCCAGAAACTTAACAAGATATTCAGACCATGTTACAGAGAGAATATAGAGTACTGCTATGAAAAACTTAATAGTGTTGTGTGCATTAATGAGCAGGAACTGACTGAACCATCAGAGGCATAGGAGGCAAACTGGCTTTTGGAATAATAATAGTGTTCATGAAAAACAATGGCAAAACAAACTTTACAGTTACTTTTAAATTAAAGATGATCCATATGTGCTCAAATAAGGAGAGTAGGGGTCATATATTTTTTGTATCTCCCTAGAAAATAAGCACGAAGAAATCAAAGTTCTGATGTATATATTAAATATGTATTTATGATGTATATATTAAATTCTTTTTTTTTTTTTTTTTTTTTTGCGTTACGCGGGCCTCTCACTGTTGTGGCCTCTCCCGTTGCAGAGCACAGGCTCCGGACGCGCAGGCTCAGCGGCCATGGCTCACAGGCTTAGCCGCTCCGCTGCATGTGGGATCTTCCCAGATGGGGGCACGAACCCATGTCTCCTGCATCGGCAGGAGGACTCTCAACCACTGCACCACCAGGGAAGCCCCAGTATTCACTAATTCGATGTTCACACCAACGTTACAGAGCAGAACAGTTCTGAATAATGAGAACTGACTATATAATACCATTTCAACAGGTAATTACTGTAAAAATTATTTTTATTAGCTTTTTATTAATTATCTATTTTATACATATTAGTATATATATGTCAATCCCAATTTCCCAATTCATCTGTAAAAATTATTAATGAGATAAAGTATATTACTTTTTGTACTAAATCTTCACAATCTGATGTGTATTTTGCAGTTATAACACATCTTCAGACTGGCCACATTCAAAAGGCTCAGTAGTCACATGTGGTGAGTGGCTACTGTACTGGACAGAGCAGGTCCAGCCTATGACTCACAAAGAAATTGAAACCATCAGGGAGAGCTCCCCAGCCATTAACACCACACACATCTGTTCCTCCACAGAGCTCTGGACCCCATCCTCTCCTCTCTCCAGGGAAGTTCCCCCTCCATCTGTGCCTTTCCTTCTTGTATCTTTTTTCTCTCTCCACTGGCTGTTAATCTTCAGCATATAAATGTGCTTGTCTTCCTATTTTAAAAAAAAGCAAATAATGAGAGACTTGTGTGTCCCTCCAGCTTTTGTATATACTCCTGAGCATTATCCCTCTGATGCATCATTTGTTCATTCATCTGCCTTCTGTGCTGGGACTAGCTTTAAGGCAGTGGCCATTTTTCATTTGCGTTTTATTCAATCAATAAATATTTCCTAGATCAAGGACCTTCTATGCACCTGGCACTGTGCCAGGCCCCAAGGATACTGAGATGAGTGAAAACAACGTCCCTGCCCTAAAGAATCTTTACAGACTAATGGTAAGTCAGATGTTATTCAGATAAACCCTCAAATAAATGCATAATTATGAGCTTCGGTAAGTACTAGCAAGGAGTACATGGCATTTTGAGAACGTGTAACAAAGAGACCTGATCAACTTTGATCAGACTTCTCTGAAGAAGGAACGTTGAGCTAAGTCAGAGTTAATCCACCAGAGTCTAAATTCAACTCACCAAAATGAAATCTTCAAGAGGGCAGAGAGTTTATTTTATCACTGGGCCCAGAGCACCTGAATTAGCGCCTGCAAGTAGTAGGTTTTCAATAAGCATTTGTGAGTGAGTGTATAAACTGTGCAAGAAAAAGGAAAGGAGAAACAGGGAATGGGGGAATATTCCAATTTTATGAGAATAGCACGTGCAAAGGTCTCGTGGCAGGAGGCAGCATGGTGCATACGAGGGACTTAAAGGCCTATGTGGAAGGGAAAAGAGAGTGAAGGAGAAGATGGGATGGGAGGACAGAGAGAAGGTAGGAGCATACTATGAATGCATCACTGGACGCCTTAAAGTTTCTCTTCCCCAACTTAAGAGACATAGGTTTTTAAGAGGGGAGGAGGGATAGGAAATGACGTGATCAGAGAGTGATCAAGGTAGAGAGTGAGTTGGAAGTTTGGGCACATTTTAGGCAGAGAGCCCTGTCAAGGAATAAGAGGCAAGCGATTCCCCGGTGATCCAGTGGTTAGGACTTGGTGCTTTCACTGCTGGGCCCTGGGTTTGATTCCTGGTCAGGGAACTAAGATACTGCAAGTCATGCAGTGCAGCCAAATAAATAAATTAATTAATTAAAAAAAAAAAAGAAATATAATAAAGTAACTTGGACTGTGATGGCAACTGAAGACAGAGGGAAGTGAATGGATTTGGGAAATATTTAAAGGATAAAATCAATAGGACTTGATAATTGACTGGATAAGACAAGTGACAGAGAGCGTGATCAAGGATTATCACTGAGAGTTTGGCTTGTGCCAATGAGATGGATGGTAGAGCCATTCTCTTAGAGAAAAATAACTGAAAGAATATTTCTTGGGGATGAATCACAAGGGTTTTTTTTGGACACATTGGGTTTAAAGTAATTTTGATACAGTCAAGCAGTCGTGTAAAGAAGGCTGTGCTATGGGTTTGGAATTCAGAGAAGCCTGGGTAGAGATACAAATTTGAGAGTTATGGTGTAGAATGGTATATGAGCCCCAGTGTCTGGCACATGGTAGGAATTTAATAAATATTTTTTGACTTAATGAATGATTGGCAGTTATTTAGGATTAGTTTTATTAAGACATGCTGAATTTGTAGTAACCTGGGACTTAGAAATATCTAAACATACTTCTAAGACTTTATTTTTCATGAAAGACTAATATACAAAAAATCCAAATATCATTTCATCTTCTCCAAATCTATCATTTTTTTTATGTTACAGCTTATTTTTAATTATATTTCTTGGCTTTTATGGTTTAATAACATTGCTTGAGATAAAAGCTACATTGGGGCTTCCCTGGTGGTACAGTGGTTGAGAGTCCGCCAGCCGATGCAGGGGACACGGGTTTGTGCCCTGGTCCGGGAAGATCCCACATGCTGGGGAGTGGCTAGGCCCGTGAGCCATGGCCGCTGAGCCTGCGCATCCGGAGCCTGTGCTCCGCAACGGGAAAGGCCACAACAGTGAGAGGCCCGCGTACCACAAAAAAAAAAAAAAAAAGCTACATTGAAGATAGAATCTCATTTATTATATGTCAGTTTATCTTCCCATATAATCAAGATAAAGGATCTTAGAAGATACTTTTCTCTAGTAATAAATTTTTATTTTTCTCTCTGTTCTTATGGCACACGAAATTCCCTAACTAAAATTAATAAACAGTCTCATTATCCCATGTTCATAAATCATATTTAGGCTTGGATACCATCAGAAAGAGCAAATAAAGTGTCTGGAAAAGTAAAGCCTTAATAAGTATTTATTAAACTGAATTGAGTTGAGAGATTATAAGTATTTTTCCCTTCTCCTATTCCATTTACTGTTTATTCCCTTTTATCCTTGTAGCCCACCCAGCCACCCACCCCCCACCCCCCATCAAACATTCTAGTGTGTTTTACAAATACCTTGAAATGTGTATTTGATGTTTTGTGCAAATATATATTTTCTCTCAAAAAATATTCTCGAACTAATTAATTTAAAAATTTGTGTTACATCAACCACTTAATTATTACATGTTGTTTTGAGTGTTTCACATCAGTAAAGACATAAACATAATCTTCCGTCTCCTTTTTTTAAATAAAAAGTATTGTGCTCCTATTCTGAAACTATCAAAACTTACATATTTTTTCTTTTAGCCTTTTTAAAGTTATTTTTCATTTCTTAAATTGTGGTAAAATATGTATAACATAAAATTTACCATTTTAACCACTTTTAACTTTACAGTTTAGTTGCATTAAGTGCATTCACAATATTGTACAAGTATCACAACCATCCATCTCCAGAATTTTTTCATCATCTCAAACTGAAACTCTGTACCCAGTAAACAATAACTCCCCATTCCCCCTCCCTCCAAACCCTGGCAACCATCATTCTACTTTATCTCTTTATGAATTGCCTACTCTAGGTACCTCATGTAAGTGGATTCAGACAACATTTGTTCTTTTGAGACTGACATTTCACTTAACATCTTCGATAAGAAAAAAAAAAATGTCATGAAGAACCTAGGGGTAAGACAGGAATAAAGCCACAGACCTACTAGAGAACGGACTTGAGGATATGGGGAGGGGGAAGGGTGAGCTGTGACAAAGCGAGAGAGAGGCATGGACATATATACACTACCAAATGTAAGGTAGATAGCTAGTGGGAAGCAGCCGCATAGCACAGGGAGATTAGCTCGGTGCTCTGTAACCGCCTGGAGGGGTGGGATAGGGAGGGTGGGAGGGAGACACAAGAGGGAGGAGATATGGAAACATATGTATATGTATAACTGATTCACTTTGTTATAAAGCAGAAACTAACACACCATTGTAAAGCAATTATACCCCAATAAAGATGTTAAAAAAAAAAAAAATCCTCAAGGTTCATCCATGTTGTAGCATGTGTCAGAATTTCCTTCCTTTTTAAGGTTGAATAATATTCCATTCTATGTCTGTATCACACTTTATCTATTCATCTGTTGATGGACACTTGGATTGTTTCCACTGTTTGGCTCTTGTGAATAATGCTGCTATGAATATGGGTATACAAGTGTCTGTTCAGGTTCCTGATTTCACTTTTTTGTGGTATATACCCAGGAGTGGAATTGCTGGATCAAATGGTAATTCTATGTTTAATTTTTTGAAGGACCACCATACCTTTTTTCCACAGTGGATCCACCACTTTACATCCCCACCAGTGATCCACAGGTTTCCAGTTTCTCCACATTTTTGTCAATACTTGTTATTTTCTGGGTTTTTTGTTTGTTTGTTTTTCTGTATAATGGCTATTATACAGAAGGCTATTATACACCTATACCCTAATAGGTGTAACGTGGTATATTATTGTGGTTTGGATATGCATTTCCCTCATGGTCAGTGATGTTGAGCATTTTTTAATATGATTATTGGCTATTTGCATATTTTCTTTGGCTTGATGTCTATTCAGTTCCTTTGCCCATTTTTAAATTAGGTTGTTTGTTTTTGGTTTCGAGTTGTGGAAGTGTTTTATATATCCTGGGTATTAATCCCTTATCAGATATATGATATATGATTTGCAAATATTTTCTCCCATTCTATAGGTTGTCTTTTCACTCTCTTGATAGTGTCCTTTGGTACACAGATGTTTTTAATTTTGATGAAGTCCAAGGTATCTACTTTTTTCTTTCATGGCCTGTGCTTTTGATTTCATAGCCAAGCAAGTATTGCCAAATTTAATGTCATGAAGCTTTTTCATTATGTTTTCTTCTAAACATTGTAGAGTTTAGGATGTATCTTTTATTTATAGAAATAGAATTATGTTATACACTTCATCTCTTTCTTACTTTGTTAACTTAGTGCTAGAGTTTTAAGATCTATTCATGCTCCTATATGAAAAGTGAATCAGTTGCTTCTAGGTACAGGATAGTCTTCCATGGGGGTTCACGCTCACAGTTTGCCCATCTGCTCCTGATGAGGAACATCAGATTTTCTCCTGCAATCAACACTCTTGCACGTAGTGGTAGCTGAGTAGTGTCACCGCCTCCCAGGATACTCCTAACCTCACACCCTCGGCAACAGTGGGCGACATCCACCTCTCTGATTACTGCCTAGTTAATGGGCACAAAGTGATATCTCATTATTTTATTTGCATTTCTTTTATTAATAATGTTAGAGCATCTCTCCATCTGTTTTTTACCTTAAAGAGTTTCCTCTTCTGTAAACTGCCTCTTCCATATTTTGTCCATTTTTCTACTAGAGTATTTTGTTGTCGTTGATATGCAGAATTTCCTTGTGTATTCCAGATGTTAATCCCTTGTCCAATTTAGACATTATGAATATCTTACCTCTTTGTGTCACCTGTGATCCATGGGACCACAAATGTTTTGTTTTCACCTTATTTTATTTAGCAGATCCAGATTTTTTAAATGAATTACTTTGCCAACAATAAAATTTATATTTTCTGTGATGCTGGTTCCCTCTCCTTAATGAAATTAGTTAATATAAGTGATGCAGTTAGAAGAGTCTGGCATATGTTATGCATTCAATGCATGTCATTTTTATCATCACTGTATTTAATTCAAATATATGTTTCTCATATGAAATTGTCTCATATGACCTAACTAGCATAACTGCCTTAGGATACATTCAAATGATTGAAAATTGAGGTTACCGTGATTTCTTTATCAGCAAAGATGATTCAGATATTTAATGTTATTATTAGAAGACAAGAAAAAATAAGAGACACAGTCCACTATTTTGACTCATGCACAGTCTTTAGGGATTATTTGGAGGGTTATATACGCCACAGAAATTATAGCATCTTTAAACGTTTAAGAAAGAATGTATACCCTGTGCCATAACCTCAGCCTATCTGTTTCATTGCTTTACTCTCCCTGATTCTCCACACTTGTGTCACTTTATGGTGACCCCTTATTTCCTTATTCTAAGTCACTGTCATGTTAAAAATAAATAAATAAATAAACTCACAGGTGATGTGATCCCTTCCTCCCTTTAAATTCCCCAAGTAAATGTTGTTACAATTCAGTTCCTGGGAACACAGCCTTCCATGAAGAACTGAAGTGTCTACAAGAAAGGTTGCCTCTTTCATCTCCTTCACAAGGAGACCCTCAGGCCCTTCTGTAGAGCTGCACCTTTGCCTCCCAATCATGGCTCCTGACTTACTCGGTGCCCTTGCTCTTCACCTTTACTATCATGGTCAAAACACCTGCAATCATGGCAGTGAGTGAGATGGTGTACAAAGGGAATCACAGACATACACGTGTACTTCTGTGTAACAGCAGGACAATCCCACCCAGAGCTTCTAATCAGCCTATTGCAGATGCGGATGGTTGTGGACACAGAATAATCCTTTTAAATATCTCTCAAAAACTTATTTCAATCAACTAAATATGAATAAACAAATGAACTGGTTTCATGTCAGGAAGGTATTTTTCTCCCTAGATTTCTGATTTCTACAATTCTTGAGACATTCTGATTAAACATGAGAGTAACATCTGTGAGAGAGAGATATATAGATATACAGATATATAGATATAGCTATAGATTGACAATAGACATTCAAGTGTACATTTTTCCTTTGGAGAATGAGATCATATTGAAGTTGAGAGATTTTCTTGCATAAGTAGTTGAATAGCTTTCATGTAAACAATAATTATTTCCTAATTCTTTTCCAGATTTTTCATTAATGCCATATTGCCTAATAATTTTTAGCCACAAAATATTATAAGGAAGATAATTCAATTTTCATCACAGTGAATACAGTGGGATACCATTCATGTCAGCAATTTTCTCCTCAAGTTTGCCTCATGTAACCATTCCCTTAGAAGTTATTTTACTTAGTGCCTTTTAATCCAAAAAAAGAAACTGCTCTGAACAGCTAAATGAGGTGTTGTTGTTTTTTAAATGATGTCCAGTATTTTCTTTTTCCAGATTAGAGAGCTGTTACCTTATGGATCAAAACATGAAAGAAATGGTTCAATGTTAGCAGTGAACTTAGTTTTAATACACTGAGTATGTTTTCTTAGTGGTTTTGTAAACTTTAGCCATCTGTTGCTGAGATGGGAGGACCACATACTTCCTTTGCAAGTGAAGTGAGATGCAATACATTTAACCTCTGTATGTGTAAAACCAACTATTTAAAACATGAGAATAATGGATCAAAGTCAAGCTGAAGTCAAAAGGCTAATGTTTGAGCAATACTCCTAGCAGCGCTTCTGCAAACATCTCCACAGTGTGTGACTTGTACTATGTGATCATGGACTGAATGTTTGTGTCCCCTTAAAATTCATATGTTGAAGTCCTACCCCCAATGTGATGGTATTTGGAGAGGGAGTCTTTGGGAGGTAATTAGGGTTAGTTGAGGTCATGAGGTTGTGGCTTTCGTGATGGGATTAGCATCCTTATAAAAAGGAAAAGAGACAAGAGCTCTTTCTCTCTGCCATATGAGGACACAACAAGAAGGCAGCCATCTGCAAGCCAGGAAGTGGGTCCTCATCAGGAACTAACCTGGCTGGCATCTGGATCTTGGACTTTCCAGCCTCGGAACCATGAGAAACCAATGTCTGTTGTTTTAGCCACCTGCTCTATGGTATTTTGTTATAACAGCCTGAGCAGACTAAGATATGTGATTGGTGATAACCACGGGGACTGAACAGATACATTCAGCAATTGTTTAAGGTAAATTTTCATTCAAGATTTCTTTGGCTACTTTCTCTCTGCTTTGCATATGAAGTCCTACAGTGAGAAGCAAACAAGGCCAGAAGAGTCTCACCAGCTGATTGGAGCCTCTGGAATCTCGCACTAACCTCAGGAGAAAATACTGTGAAGAATATGAAATGTATCTTCATCATTTCTGACCTCCTCCTTTATGGGAGATGATCTCAACGATTAATTCCTAAGACAGAGCCGTCCATCTAACTATACCACCCACCCTTCTGCAACTTAAACAAGAGTATCTGCTTTCTCAAATAAGATGCTTTTACACAAAGGAATGGATGGAAGGTGGGATTTAGGACACCAGGGCACCTTTCTAAGTAATCAGCATTTCCTTCCCTTGCACTCACTTGTGCTCACTGGCTGCCTGCTCTGTTTGCAGTTAAATGCTTCAAGTCTCAGGATCAGGCTCAACTTCCGAACTCCTCTGGCTCTTCTCCCATGCTCTGCAAATAGGCCTCTTGCCGATTCCATCCAGTCTTATCACCCACAGCTGTTCCAGAAAGTTCTTTACATGGTTTATAAATTTTCCTCTTACAGCCACTGAGTAGAATCATATTGATGCCTCCAGAAAGAATAAGCTAGTGCACAGTGCTGGGTGGGGCTTTCTTCAGGAGAGAAAACAGACAACTCAGCAGGGCCAGACTCAAGAGAGGCAGGGGAGGCATCTACGGTGCAAACTTCAAGGAGGCGCTGATGTCAATGCCAACTCTGCACTGGTGGGACCCCGAGAATAAGCACCTCCTTATATTTTGAACCCTACACACCTCACTCACCTCACCCTGGTGGCCCCAGCTCTCACAAGTCCAGGTAACATCATTTTTTTTCCCTTGCCCCTTTTATCTGTTCTGTTCTCTTAAAATTAGGTTTTCAGGTGATCCAGTTGCAGACCTAGTAGGTAATTCTGATATAAATCATTTAAAAACACTGTATGGCTGAACTGGGAGAGTCTTTTGTCAAATGAAAGCTTATTGTTTGAAATGGAAGATTTGGAATTTTACATATGTGCATTCTCCCCAAAAAACTTTAGAAAAAAGCGGATTGATTTTTATCAATTTTTGTGTCCTTCAAAATCATTTCAGACAGGCTTTAATCCCCAGGTGGTTATATAAATCACCATCTTGAAGTCAGATGATGGGTAGAGTCCAAGTGGTCACATCACTGTGGTGGTCATAAGAGGTACCACTCAGTTCTCAGGCCTGCTGGGAGCTCACTGAGCCAGCCCAGCATCTGCAGAGGAGAAATGAGAAGCCCTTCTGGGATGCCCAGAGCAACCCACGAAGGCAGGCCAAAACCGATGTGAGCAAGGGTGATGGACGTCCATCTGCTCTGCTTGGCATCAGGGATGGCTGGAGGTGGTGGTGGAATGAGTGCAAGTCAGGTGCAATCAAGGCGGGCAGGGCAGCGAGTGTTCCACACTGTCCATGTAGTCATCAAAGCTGGGAGGTCCACTGAAGGAGAAGAGTGATTATTCTCTCATCCGTAGCAAAATCTTTTGGGCTATTTTGTTTTCTTTTTTCTTTTTCTTTTTTCCGCACCACTCTGCTTGTGCAACTTCCCTGACCAGTAATCTAACCCGTGCCCCTTGCAGTGGAAGCACGTAAGGTGTGCTAGTTATTCTGCCTGCCTCCCCAGATCCATTCCCTGTACGCTGCTGTGTGCCCAGGAGGTCGGCCTCCCTGGACTGCACCTCCAAGCTCCTGTCCCTTGGCATCTGCTTGGGTTCAGGCAACAGGAGGCACTGGCAGGAGATCAGAGGGGGATGAGAGAAAGATGAGAGTATTTCTTCTGCTGCTCCTTGCTTCAGTCATAGTCTGACTGTGGCCACCTCCCCCTTTTATGGCAACCCCTGCCAGGTGGCCCCTCCAGGACTCATGGACTCTGGGAACATGGTCTCTTGCCTTTGTCCCTTCAGGCTGTTTGGTGGTAACTGCTTCCGGCTAATGTTCGTACCCTGAGGGCCTCCCTATTCCTAGTTATAATTTTCTTAACTCTGTCTACACTTGTGTAAATAGTCACTTTTTTTTTTTTTTTTTTTTGGGGTACATGGGCCTCTTTTATTTATTTATTTATGGCTGTGTTGGGTCTTCATTTCTGTGCATGGGCTTTCTCTTTGCGGTACATGGGCCTCTTACTGTTGTGGCCTCTCCCGTTGCGGAGCACAGGCTCTGGACACGCAGGCTCAGCGGCCATGGCTCATGGGCCCAGCCGCTCCGCGGGGCATGTGGGCTTCCCGGACCGGGGCACGAACCCCTGTCCCCTGCACTGGCAGGCAGACCGCCAACCACTGGGCCACCAGGGAAGCCCCAATAGTCACTTTTTGTTTAAATTCTTTTGGGTAGAATTCCATTTCTTGCTAGAACCCTGACTGATATATTCTTATCTATTTATCCCTATATATTCCTACAGCTATTTTTTTATTATATAGAACAAGTTATCTTAGTTTCCCACTAAAAGCAAAAAAAAAGCATAAAATACTGATCTGAGTTCAGCTTACAAAATGTAGGAATTCAAGGACAGAAAGGAAATGTAAATATAGGAAAGGAACTGTATTAGTCAGAATTCTCTATAGAAACAGAACCAGTAGGAGAGGGAGAGAGAAGGCGGGGGTGGAGAGAGAGAGAGAAAGAGAGAGAGAGAGAGGGAGAGGGAGGGAGAGAGAGAGATAGGAGGTTTATTTATTATAAAAAGAATGGTTGCACGATTATGGAGGCTGGCAAGCCCAAAATCTGCAGTGTGGGCTGGCAGACTGGAGACCCAAAAGACCTGATGGTGCAGATAAAGTCCAAAGGCGGTCTGCCAGGAGAATTCCCCCTTGCCCGGGGAGCTCAGTCTTTGTATTCTACTCAGGCCTTCAACTGCTTGGACAGGGCTCACCCATAATATGAAGAACAACCTGCTACACCAAAAGTTCACCAATTTAGATGTTAATCTTACCCCAAAACACCCTACAAGTAGACACATAAAATTAACCATCACAGGGACCTAGATAATTGAAAAACTATAGGGGAACCTCAATGATCAGGAAGTAATTGGACCAGTTAAAAAGTATTTTTAGTGTTATGACTGTGCATAGCATCCTAAATTTAGTTAGCCGTTCCCTTTGCTTTTGAACACATATGGGGCACATTTTTCTTGGTCATTTAATTTACTCAGACATGGGGAAACGAAGTCTTTTATTCATCTGAGTACAATGAAACACAAATATAAACACTCACAAAAAGACACACTTAATGTTTTTTAATTTGTGCCACTTAAACAGCTCAAGCCTAGTGCCTCTTGACACTGACAAGGCCCTCAACCTGGGGTTAAGTGTCACTGTCCTTCCACACAAACTAGATGGCCCAGAGGTGCAGTGTCGGAGCATCAGGGCCCAGCGTGTGGAAGGCTCTGTGCTGTGAGGTTTGGAACAAATGAAATGTGCTCTTTCAAGCTTGGTAAACATCTGGACAAACATATATTTATCCTCTCAGTTCATTGTTGAGATGAGGCCCAATGCTTTTAATCTTTATAATTAGAGCAGGCAAGAATGTGTTTTTAATCTTCTGAATCAAATTTTCTTTTGTTTCATAGGCACAAAGTGACAATTCCCAAAAAATCTGTATAGAGAAAGAAACTAATCACTCATGTAGAAAAACTCTTTTATGAGACTCTGGTGTGTGGTGAGGGCAGGGGCGGTGGGATAAGAATCTTCGTTTAAAAGCAATAAAATGGCTCGATTTTAAAAGAAGGACCTAAATATGAATAGAAATCTCTTCCCTAATGCCTTTTCTACCATGTTAGGGCCCATTCAGACAAATGAAATGATGGCATCTTTTTTTTTAAATAGGACTCGGAATGCAGCGCTATTCCTCATGTCACTTTTTATACCCAAAGCACTGCTCCAATGAATGCCAAAGCATTTCTTCCATTAATATGGAACTTAATGTTGTCCTACTGTTTTTTTATCAAGAAAAGACGTTAATTTTGTGTCCTGCCAACTTTTTTATACCAGAACCCACAGGACAGTAGGAAAATATAACAGTTTCTCCCTGAGGTTCTACAGCCAGAGAGTTTATTGGTGTAGCATGGGAAGTGTTGTGGTGTTCCCCTTTCTGACCAGTGCAGGAGACACAAGTGGATAACACATACGGTAAAGGGACTAGGATACAGACCTTTTCGCATCAATAAGGCCCCGTTGGTCCACCTTTTTCCCCACTGCCCTGAACACCAAGGGAAGAGACACTTCTGAGTTCAACAAAAAAGTCCAGTGACAGCTTCTCCAGGGCAGAGGGCGTACTTGCCTTATATTTTCATATCAAAAAGACGTTGCATCAAAAAAGATATACTCCAAATATAAAATAGTGCAGTCACTATGGAAAACAGTATGGAGGCTCCTCAAAAAATTAAAAATAGAATTACCATATAATCCAGTAATTTCCTTTCTGGGTATATACCCACAAAATTGAAAGCAGTGTCCTGGAGAGATATTTGTACATGCATGTTCATAGCAGCATTATTCACAATAGACAAAAGGTAGAAACAACTCAAGTGTCCATCGATGGATGAATGGATAAACAAAGTGTGGTACAGACATACAATGGAATACTATTCCGCCTTAAAAAGGAAGGAAATTCTGACACACACAACAACATGGATGAAACTTGAAAACATTATGCTAAGTGAAATAAGCCAGACACGAAAGGACAAATATTGTCTGATTCCACTTACATGAGGCATCTAGAGTAGGCAACTTCATAAAGACAGAAAGTAGAGTGGTGGTTGTCAGGGTTTGGAAGAGGGGGTGAGAGGAGTTATTGTTTAACGGGTACAGAGCTTCACGTTGGGATGATGAAAAATTTCTGGAAATTGATAATGGTGATGGTGGTATGACACTGTGAATGTACCTAATGTCAATAACTATACACATAATAATAATTAAAATGGTAACTTTTATGTTATGTATATTTTATCACAATTAAAAATATATATATACACATATGCTCCTAAGTGACTCCCATTTCTGCCCATATAGAGAAATTGCTGCCGTATTTACCTCAAAAAAATTTTTTTAAATTATAATAAGTTGGGCTCTGGAAGGCCCCCCACTGAGGCATTCCATTTCATATGACCATACTTGAGTTATTGATAAAGCAAACTGTGAATAGTTTTCATTCTAACCTACAGTATAATTTTAGTCATCCTCAACTATTTCTATTGTCGTCCTCACAAAATTGCAAGTGAAGACCCACCCAGTTTCATAAGAGGAAGAGACTGGGACCAGGTCAGCCCTCATGACTGTTTCAGTCAAGATTCTGGACCCAGATGTGACAGTCCATAGTTGCACCTGTTAGCATTAGGTGCCCCAGACACATTTACTTGTGTCTGTGAGTACTATGCATTTCAGCAGTAATTAGCAAAAAAGGAAACTACTAGAGATTGACACTAAACAAAAAAGAGTTAAAACAATGTAAGAGCAAAACTACCTCATATAGTTTTATTTTATAAGTAGTTCCATTAAGGATATTGGCAATATTCAGAAATAATATTCTTGTGTTTGGGTTCACTGGCACCAAAGACAATAGCCATATGAATACATGCATGGTTAAATAGATGCGAGGAAAAGATTTAGTTGTCCATTCCTCTGTGGCCTGTTTATACAACGATGCAAGCACCAAGGATCCAAGGATCCAAGAAATAACTGTCCCTCTGCTCCAAATACTATCCTAATGAGCCATAGCAAATTTGAGAACCAAGTCTTTCAGTTGTGTCCAATTCAGCTGCCGGTTTTCAGACACACTCTGTCAGTTCACTAAAACAAACTTTCCTGCTATATGAAGTCACAATCCTTAACACAGGAAGCAACCATTGGTTAGTTAAGGTTTGGAGCCCTCTATTAATAACATAATTATCATGAAAAATGCGGTAGTAGGTGAGGAAAAAAATCCATCAAGCAGAACAAAATGCTCGTTAGCTCTTATCAACATTTTACCAATGTAATCCAATAATTCATTGACAGATACAATACTGAGATTTTATTTTCCATTGTATCATTTTGTTTTGTTTTACTTTTACATATCCTGATTTCTTTTTGGCTTAATTAAATTTCTTTCTCTTCCCTAGTATATGACTATAACTTAGGTAAGCCACTGAGTCAACTTCTTTGCCTTTCACGCATATTTTGATCCGATTTAAAACCAATTGCTGCTAATTATGCAGACTGGATAGTGATTCTAGTCAATAAACCAACCCTGCTGAGTTCACCTATTTGGGTTCCATATATCCAGAGATTACTCAAATGGCTTGGGTCTGGTCATTTTTTGCTGATGCCAAAACTAGAAAATTATTCTCAGTAAGGTGAAGTCAGGGGTTTTTTTTTTGTTTTTCTGGCATCTCCCTTATAAATGACTCCTCCGCTAGTCTGAAGACTGAACCCATTTACACAACAAATGTATAGACCATCACAGTAACAGCCAGCCTTGGGCCCCTGCCATGAATTTCCCTGTAGAAGTATGGGTGTCATCCTGTCAATTCTGAGTTCCTCAAACAATTACTACCTAAAAACAGGATATGTTATTAGAATTCATATCAGTGGTTTAAAGTCCCATTAGTGGAACTGTTCCTTAACAGCATGTTCTGGTTTGCTATATAAGTTCTCTCAGGGTTTTTAGTTTGTCAAGAACCCTGTTTAGAGTATTGGAGCTATGAATGCCGCATTTCAAAATGACTTCACACACCGGGTAACTTTACATCAATAGATGTAGATTGAGCACTTTTGGGCACCAGGCTCTGGGGATTTATAGAGACCAAAAACAGACTTGGTCCTGCCCTCGTGGAGCTTACTGACCCGTCGGAGAGACACCATCCTCACGGAAGGCAGAAGTATGTTTTGGGACTGATCCTTTGGGAGGCAATAAACAAGGTCTTCTCTTTCTTTAAAATGTTCTTAAAGTATAGAAGATACATATTTTCTTTGTCTACAATCTTGTATACTTAATATACCTAAATGAGTGCTGAGGAAATGACAGCTGAACTCATCAAGTTGTATCACCTCGCCCCACCAAGAATCAATAACCCTTCATTCCTTTTATTTCAAATATCCCAGTCACCCATCCTAGTTTCACTGCTTCTCATCAGAGGAATCATTATTTTTGTTCCATAATTCATAATATCAAAATTCCTCTGAATAAGATTTATATGTAGGTGTATACAGCAATAGGTGTGTATGTACAGTTAACCTTTGAACAGTGTGGAGGTTAATAACTTACAGTCGGCCTTCTATATCCACAGTTACTCTGCATCCTCGGATGGTGTACTACTATAGTGTTTACTATTGAAATAAGTGGACCTACGCAGTTCAAACCCACATGTTGTTCAAAGGTCAACTGTATCTAGATACTTTAAGCTATAACAGGGACACAATGCCCGCCATCCTCAGGTCAGCCCAACCTGTAAGGGGCTGAACCTGGCCCCCTGCCCTAACTCCCACAGCCTAATGACTCAGTGCTTCTATGGGTCCTCCTTGGCGGCCTGTCCACTAATGGCCGCTCTTATATTACCCTGAGTAAATCTGATGGAGTAATATTGGTAGGATATTATGACAGCAGTATGAATAGAATGAATATGAGGGAAACCTGGAGAGAAGGAGGGAGGGAAGGAGGGAAGGAGGGAAGGAGGGAAGGAGGGAGGGAGGGAGGGAGGAAGGAAGGAAGGAAGGAAAGAAGGAAGAAAGGAAGGAAGGAAGGAAGGAAAAGAGTCACAAAGTGGCTGAAACCAAGGAAAGTAACATAAGCAAAAGTGGGTAGACCAGAAGGTCAAAAAGCATGACTGCAGGAGATATGCAGAATTATTGCTGCCCCCAAAATGGTAAACACCTATCTTTCTCCATCATCTCATCCTACTGAGGTCCACTACCACAAGGTCATTACCAATCTTTTCCCAGCAACAGTTTCCCACTGGGCACTAAGTTGACTGACTCTATTCCTCAGACATCTATTAAACATCTCCTAGGCCCCAAGTGCAGTGCTAAGCACTTTACCTGTATTAACCCTCTTAATCCCCACAAAAGCCCCATGGGATAGGCAGGGACCATATAGTCCCTCACTCAACACAAAGGGACCAAAAGCAGAAATACTCAACAGGTATTTGTTGAATCAGTAGTTTCAATAAAATATCCAACATGCTGTGATGGAGCAAAGGACTCCATGGAAGCTGATTCAAAAGGAAATCAGAGTGTTCCTTGAGGGCACAACTCTCTCCCCTCCTTCTTCCCTCTGTCCAGCACAGATGGCAACAGCCAATGTTTGTTGAATGAATGAACAAATGTATGAGTAAATTAAAATTTTTTAAAAACCTCCCCATAGACAAAGCAGATGCTGTTTCAAAGATTTATTTAGGAGTTTATAATTATAAAATTTCTTTCCATAAGGCAGGCTTCAATTCTGATGATTCGCCATTGTGAACCTGAATAAGGTTCTTTCTTTTTAAAAACAAATTTGAATTTGAGCTGTTAAGCAGAACCAGCTTTCAGTAGATTTTTCTCATCTCCTCCCCTACTGCTATATATCCTATGTCCACAAACAACGATGAAAAGGGGGAAAATTTTTCAGTTTAAAGTATACTCTTTGCATGAAAGAAAAAAAAAAAAGTTAAAAAGTCTAAATGGTTTTTGCCCAACTTATTTTGGGGAGAGTTGATGGAACTGATTTTTTTTTGCATTTATATAAACACAGCCTTATGTTTCTCTATAGTTTTTAATCCCCCTCCAATGAGAAGTATCACAAAGTTCTTTACCAATTATACAGCAAAGAAATTATACCATTATATAATGCCACAGATTGTGACAATTCAAAGTTAAATAGCAACTTAACATATTGAAAAGTATAACAGGAAGGAAAAAGCATTAACAAGTGAGCTCATCTAGCTTATTATAGACATCAGGGCTTCAAAGTTCCATTCTACAGCAACAGCAGGAGCAATCACCAGCTAAGACGATGGAATGTACACATCACAAACAAGAACCTTGAAAGCTCCCGTGCTTGTGGGCAAACCGGTTTCATCTTCTTCGTAGCTGACTCAGTTCAGCATGGACTTGGCCTTATCCCCAAATGTCCTGAGGTCATCACCCTCTGTTAATTTTCTTCCAATATTACATTAATGAATCAGAGGCTGGCAAGTAGTCAAATTTCCAAAACTCATTACAAAACTGCTTGCTGCCAATGGTAATGGTACAGTCTCTGCTTGCTGCCAATGGTAATGGTAGAGGCTCTGCTTGCTGTTCCATGGTTTCTGGCATTTGAGAGCAGGAAAATGTACTCATCAAAGTGGAATTTTTGATTTCCAAACATGGCTAACTTGTGGAGAGGGAGTGGGAATCCATTCTGTTAGCAGCCTATGTTCTTCAAAATATGGCTAGTGTGTTTCACAGACTCTTATCACCCTTTACAGTTTGATGCTCTTTAATTTGTTAGCTGATTTCTGCCAAATTCTAGCACATTCTAGAGATTTTGGTCTCTTCTCTGACACTGGATGCACATGGTTGGATGAAATAGTTTGAATAGATGCTATCTAGAGGGAAGAGAGCCAATGTTTCTGTACACCTTCGATAAACCAGATTCACAGCCAGATGCCATCCATACACAAACCATGGAGCAGGTATCACTGCCTCATTGTATGAAGGAAAGGCCTGAGGCTTCATGAGATTAAGTCAACATTTTACAAGCTATGGTCCATGGGGTTCATGGATCAGAATCACCTGGAAACTTGTAAAATGCAGATCCCTGGGCCCCACCATAAAACTACTTAATCGGAGTATTTGGGGAGGGGACTTGGAATCTGAATTTTAATTTTTCAAGTGATTCTCATATAATGAGGTTTCACTGGGTGAGTATTTTGCCCCAGGTCATCCTGCAAGGAGGGAGCAGAGACAGGATCCACATTCAGGTCTGTGAACTCCAAAGGCTCCATTCTTTGCTGTTTCTGAGCTCCCTTCTAGCTCTAGCCTTCTAACATTTTAGGAATATAACCAACTTAAGACATTACAGTAATAATAATGATAGTTAGCTTTTTTGAGTGCTTATTATATGCCAGGCCTAAGTTAAATACTTAACACACAATATTTCAATAATTGTCACAATACTCTGCTGGGGTCAGTATTATTATTATTATTATTATTATTATTATTATTATTATTATTATTATTCCCATTTTACATATCTCGGAACTGAGGATTAGAGAAATTATTTTAACCCATATCTGTCCATAGCAAATGTGGTACTAAGAATTGGCTTAAGCAGGCTGCTTGAACTAGTCAAAACAAGGTAATGTCTACGCAAATGCAGTTTTAGCACAAATCCCCTGGTCCTCTCTCAACAGCCAGCTGCTCCTAAACCCATCCAGTATGGAAATGCTGGAGGCTTCATTGGTCTAACTGGAAAGGCTATGCTCTTATTATGTGGTAGTCTATAGACCTTGGACAACCATTTATTTTTAGCATAATTCAGTTCAATTTAGTTCACTCCAGTTCAATTCCACCAAATGCTTATGGAGCACCCGATATATAACAGGGATGTGCCGAGCCCTGTAGAAGATGAAAAGGTAAATTAGAACTCTGTGCTCCTGAACCTCACTACCTAATGAAATAGAGAGATACAGATGATAAGTATTATACACAAGATTACAAAACTCAGTAAAAGAACAAAGAGGGAACGGCTAATTTTACTGCTCAAGGCCCCGCATCATCTTTCTCACCATCATTCTCTCTTGCCCCAAGCTACCTGGGAGAATAGACCAAAGACCAGCTATAACAAAAGGCAAGTGATGGTGCTTTATGAGATGGATACAGTGGAAGAGGATCAGACACTGAGGGTGGCAGTGACAAGGGTCCAAGGGAGAAGCTGCTCCATGGAGCTCTTCCCCGCTCTGTAGGGCAAATTCCCTTTTCCAAAGGATTCTGGCTCCCATTTGATAAAAACTGCTCCATGTGATGCCATTTCTCTATTTTCATCATAAATTGGGAGACTGGGATTGACATATACACACTACTATATATAAAATAGACAACTAACAAGTACCTACTGTATAGCACAGGTACTCAATACTCTGTATACTCAATACTCTGTATACTCAATACTCTGTAATGACCTCTATGGGGAAAGAAGCTAAAAAAAGAGGTGATAATATGTACATGTATAACTGATTCACTTTGTTGTACAGCAGAAACTAACACAACATTGTAAATTAACTATACTCCAATAAAAATTTTTAAAAAAAGAATCTTAATTATTACATATACTTGAAGCTTAAGTTATTGCCCACCCATCAAATTATGCCAGAGTCTATGTTATCCATATTTGCAACACATAGACAAATACCATATACTTAAATCTTAAAAGTATACTGCCTCGCTTTGAGCACCAGCAGATATTATCCAAGGTTTACTATGTCAGAGAAATAAGTTCCAGATGTTCCTATGTAACCCATTCTGCTACAATGAAGAAAAAAATACTGGTGAAGAAAAAAATATTTCTCTCATTAGTCCTAGCTCACTGTTAACAGGCCATCTGGTAAACCACTATTTTTGTTGTCAGAATTTCTTAAGATCTTTATCTCCTTTTTCACTGTTCCTTAGTTTCTGTTGTGTCTTCCCCCTAGGGCTTCTGACAGGGAGCACCACCTAGATAGATGGGCAGAGTACCCACAATCCCCTCCCACAGCATAGTGATTTCTATGTGCCCCACTCTTTCAAAGCTATTACCTTAAATACCTTTTTGTTGTTACTCTGGTTGAAGACTGAGCACTATTAATTGATAGTCTGAGTGTTAAAAAGTAATGAAGAGAATTATGTACTTCTGGTCTTCAGTACAGCATGTAAGGAGCTTGCCATACTGTTCCATCCTAACAAGTAAAAAGCTGAACAAACTGAAAATCAACAACTCTTCTTAGATCTGTCAGAAAATTGAGGTCACAAGACAAACTTTGCCCCCCAAATAGGAAAGAGACAGGTAGACACAGAGAACTGTTACTGGAGCAGAAACCTACTAACAGAAATCTCTGTGGGAGCCCATACCAGGGTAGGAAAACCTGAGCTGTAATTGACAAATTGCTGGAAGCTCAGAGTAGGCAAGTCTGAGAGAGAAAAATTTCAGGGAGGGCCCAGTTTTAGGGGAGTATGCCCACATTCTTGTGAGTTTTACCTCCAGAAGTTCTACCAGGTTCTCACAGTGAATACTGGAGAAAAATGTCCTGGTGCTTTCCACTGGAGAGGGAAAAAAAAAAAATTTTTTTTTTTTTTTTGAAATATACCAGAGCATTCTGTTTTTAACAAGGCTTGCCCTCAAGAGAAACTGTTGGGGTTTTATCAGAGCCTAACTGATTTGAGGGATAAGAAATACCCAATTCCAGCCCCCTCTAGCCATCCTGTCCCATTTAAGATTGGCTGAGGGCAGGGCAGGGGTTTGTGTGTATGTGACAGGACCTTAAAAATACTTCTAAAGTTCACAGTCCAAAGGCACAGTCTCACTAAAACACTGAGACCTAATCATAGGACTACAGAATGCTTCCCCTTCCCCCACACCACATTACTAAAGGCTATTTACAGAAGTTCTTTTTACCCAGTACATCATGCCCTGCTTTCAACAAAAATTACAAGGTATACTAAAAGTCAGATTGAAGGGATAGGGCAAGCATCATAACTGGACTCAGATTATGGCAGGAATGTTAGAATTATCAGACCAGGAATTTAGAACAACTGGCTAATCTGCTAAGGACTCTAATGGAAAAGATAGACAACATGCAAGAACAGATGGGTAATGTAAGCAAAGAGATGGGAATTCTAACAGACTCAGAAAGAAATGCTAGAGATCAAAAACATTGTAACAGAGATGAAGAATGCCTTTAGCTTGCTAGTAGACTGGACATAGCTGAGAAAAGAATCTCTGAGCTTGAAGGCATGTCAATAAAAACTTCCCAAACTGAAAAGCAAAGAGGAAAAAGGCTGAAAATAAGGGAACAGAGTATCCAAGAACAGTGGGACAATTACAAAAGGTGTAACATACCTGTAATGGTAATGCCAGAAAGGAAAAAAAAAAAAAGAGTTAAAGGAACAAAAGGACTATTTGAAGCAATAATGATTGAGAATTCTCAAATTAATGTCAGACACCAAACCATAGATCCAGGAAGCTCAGAGAACACCACCAAGCAGGGTAAATGCCCCAAAACTATACAAGGCAAACCATTTTCATACTGCAAAAATTCAAAGATAAAGAATGTCCTTAAGGAAGCCATAGATTAAAAATAAATAAAGATGTACACCTTACCTACAGAGGAAGGAAGATAATAATTACATCCAACTTCTCCTCAGAAACCATGCAAGAAAGAAGAGAATGGAGTGAAATATCCAAAGAGTTGGGGGGAGGGGGAAACACCAACCTAGAATTCTGTATCCTGAGACATTATCCTTCAAAACTGAAAGAGAAATAGAACAAACAAACAAAACAAAACAAAACAAAATTGAGGGAATTTGCTACCAGGATACCTGCTGTACAAGAGATATTCAAAGAAATTCTTCAGAGAGAAGGAAAATTACCTAAGTCAGAAACTGAGATCTACATAAAGAAAGGAAGAACATTAGAGAAGAAATAAGTGAAAATAAAGCCTTTTATTTTTCTGATTCTTCATTGGTCTAGCAGATAACAGTTTGTTCAAAATAATAACAGTAACAGTGTATTGGATGATTATAACTTGTATATAAGTGAAATGAATGGCAGAAACGATACAAGAATTGGAGGGAGGAATTGGGAATACTTTATTATAATGTCCTTGCACTACCTGTGAAGCAGTAGTGTTATTTGAAAGTGGACTTGGATTAGTCGTAAATGTATACTGCAAACTCTAGGAAAACCACTAAAAAACTACAAAAATAAGTATAATTGATAGGCTAAGAAAAAAGAGAAAGTGGAATCATAAACAATACCCAGTTAAAACCAAAAAAGGCATTTTTAAAAGTAGAAAACAAAAATAGGAACAAAGAACAAGAGCAACAAATAGAAAACAGTAATAATATGGTAGATTTTAATCCAACTATATCAATAGTCACTTTAAACATCAGTGGTCCAAATACACCAATTAAAACACAGAGATTTGATGGAAAAAACATAGCATGCTAACACTAACCAAAAGAAAACTAGAGTAGCTATATTAATTTCAGACACAGCAGACTTCAGAGCAAGGAGAGCTATCAGGGTTAAAGAGGGACATTGCATACTGAGAAAGGGGTCAATTCTCCAAGAAGATATAACAATTCTTAATGTGTATGTGCCTAACAACAGTGTCAAACTACATGGAGCAAAACCTGATAGAACTCAAGGAAAAACAGGTGAATCCACTATTATAGTTGGAGACTTCAATGCCCCTCTCTCAGAAATGCACAGATCCAGCAGGCGGAAATTCAGTAAGGACATAGGTGAACTCAACAGCACCATCCATCAACTGGATGTAACTGACATCTATAGACTACTTCATCCAACAACAGAGCCCACATTCTTCCCAAGTTCACATGGAACATTCAGCAAGTTGATCATATTCTGGGCCATAAAACACAACAAATTTAAAAGAATAGAAATCATGCAATATCTGCTCTCAGACCACAGTGGAATTAAACTAGAAATCAAAAGCAGAAAGATAGCCAGAAAAATCCCAAAATATTTGAAAAAGACAAGCTGTAGACTGGGAGAAAATCTTTGTAAAAGATATATCTTTGTAAAAGATGTATCTGGACTTTTTAATAAAAGATATATAAGGACTGTGACCAAAATTAAAAAGAAAAAAAACTCTTAAAATTCAACAGTAAGAAAACAAACAGCCTGATTTAAAAGTGGACAAAAGATCTGAATAGGCGGCTCACCAAAAAAGATGTACAAATGGAAAATAAGCATATTAACGGATGCTCAATATCATATGTCATTAGGAAACTGAAAATTAAAACAATGAGATATCACCACAGCTATCAGAATGGCAAAAACCCAAGACACTTGCTGGTGAGGCTGTGGAGCAACAGGAACTTTCATTCGTTGCTAGTGGGAATGCAACACAATATTTTCGGTAGGAATGCAAAATGCCATTAGGAATGCAAAACTTTGGAAGACAGTTTGGCAGTTCCTGACAAAACTGAACCATACTCTTACCATATGATGGAGCAGCTGTGCTCCTTGGTATTTACCCAAATGAGTTGAAAACATGTCCACACAAAAACCTGCACGTGGAATCACCATATGATCCAGCAATTCCACTTTTAGGTATATACCCAAAGAATTGAAAGCAGGGTCCTGAAGAGATACATATATAGTCATGTTCATGGCAGTATTATTCACAATAGCCAAAATGTGGAAGAAACCCAAGTGTCCATTGACAGATGAATGGATAAACAAAATGTGGTATAGGGCTTCCCTGGTGGCGCAATGGTTGGGAGTCCGCCTGCTGATGCAGGGGGCACAGGTTCGTGCCCCGGTCTGGGAGGATCCCGCGTGCCGCGGAGCAGCTGGGCCCGTGAGACATGGCCGCTGGGCCTGCGAGCCATGGCCGCTGGGCCTGCGTGTCCAGAGCCTGTGCTCCGCAACGGGAGAGGCCACAGCGGTGAGAGGCCCGCGTACCGCAAAA
>NW_006791240.1:3788474-3813967 GCF_000442215.2 Lipotes vexillifer
AAAAAAAAAAAAAAAATGTGGTACAGACATACAATGGAATATTATTCAGCCTTGAAAATGAAGGAAATTCTGGCATACATTACAGCATGGATGAATCTTGAGGATGTTATGTTAAGGGAAATAAGCCAGACACAGAAGGACAAATACTGTGATTCTGCTCACAAGAGATACTTAGAGTTGTCAAAATCATAGGGACAGAAAGTATAGAGTGCTGGTTGTCAGGGGCCGGGGGAAGGGGAATGGGAATTTACTCTTTAATGGGTATGGAGTTTCAGTTTTACAAGATGAAAAGGGATTTGAAAATGAGTGGTGGTGGTGTTTGCACCACAATATCAATGTCCTCAATACCACTAAACTGTACATTTTTAAATGGTTAAGATGGTACATTTTATGTCATGTGTATTCTGTCACAGTAAAAATAAATAATAAAACCTGTACACATACATTTACAGTATCTTTATCCATAACTGTCAAAAATTGGAAGGAACTAAGATGTCCTTCAGTAGGTAAATGGATAAATAGTGGTGCAGCAAACAAGGAAATGTTTTTTAGTGCTAAAAAGAAATGAGGCATCAAGCCAAAAAAAGACCTGGAGGAACCTTAAATGCATATTACTAAGTGAAAAAGCCCAACCTGAAAAGGCTACATACTCTATGATTCCAACTATATGACATTCTGGAAAAGGTAAAATTCTGGAGACAGTCAGTTGCTAACGGCAAGGGGAGAGGGAGGGATGAATAGGTGGAATACAGAGGATTTTCAGGGCAATATAACTATTCTGTATGATACTACAACAACAGATGCATGTCATTTCATTATACATTTGTCAAAACCCATACAGCATACAACACCAAGAGTGAGCCCTAATTAAACTATGGACTTTGGGTGACACTGATGTGTCAGTGTAGGTTCATCAAATGTGACAAACATGTTTACTGGTCATTCAAGTGGGACAAAGGAAATATCCTTTTAAAACTCAAGCAAACTGGGTGTTTGTCTTGTAAACTGTCGGAGGAAATAAACTGTAATTTTTAAAAATGTGACCAATATGCCACTCTGGCGGGGATGCTGATAATGGGGGGGCCGTGCACGTGTGGGGAGGAGGGTTATGGGAACTCTCTGTACTCTGTGCTCAGCTTTGCTTTGACCCCGAAACTGCTCTAAAAATAAGAGACTATTTTTAAAAAACAGTAATGAAGAACTATAGCAAAAACTCAGTTTGTAATCAGAATGTTATGAAATATTTTGTCTAGATTCTCTCAGATCTCTTTGTAACAATTCACATCTCCCACCCGTTCCTCCTTGAAACTCTTGGCTCTTTGTACCATGCCATCCTGGGTCTGCCTCACTCTGTTAGGGCACCTTCTCTGTCCTTATCCACCGAAGCTCCTGCTTTCTCTCCTAGACTTGCTGTAGGCACACCCCTCCGGGGTTCTCCTCAGGCATCCTTCTCTCCGAACCCACTCTCAGTTTTCAGTTACAAAGACCTATATGCACATGACCCCCACATCACCAGGCAGCTCTGAACCGTCCACCACCAAACGCCAGCCAGACCTCACCCCGCCCCAGGACACCTCCGGGCACCTGGAACTTGCCACATCTGAAGTTCATTTTCAAAACTAGCATCTATTCTGCCAAGATGAACGTGGTTCTCTCTGACTCCCAGGCTTGGAGCCTCCTTTGATTACACCTTCTCTCTTGATCCCCGCATCCAATCAGCCACCAGGTTCTGTGGATTCCTCCATGTGTTTCTTTCTTGCCAATCCTGCCATCACCTCTGGAAGACAAGCCCTCTGTGCCTTCCACCTGGCATTTCTCCTTCATCCTGCAACCCATACTCCTGCCTCAAGTCTTCCCTTCATTTTTTCATGCTTTAATCTGAAACAAAATCTGTTTTCTTCAAAATGTCTTTCTGTACAGGTTCCCTCTGTCTGCAGGAGCCTATGTACTTGGGTCCCTGCCTTGAGCTACATTGCCCACAAGGTCTCCCCCAACCGTGAACCTCTTTGCAGCCATCACCTGGCATCTACCACATATGGCCTAAGTTTTAGTTACCTTCCTACCAGTGTCTGCACTCTCTTAACTAGACTTTAATGTCAGAACAAGTGCTTGTGGGTTACTTGAAAATGCCCACAAATACAGTAGGGCACCAAACCACAGCATCCCCAGGGGCCCAGACAGCATTCTTCTGCTTCTCAGAGGTATCATTATTAATAATATTGTCATTATTTACAATAACAAGTGTTAATGAGGATGGACCACATGTAAAATCACAGGCCAGAGAAGGCCACTGACCATCAATTATTGTCTCTGTTGTACCTTCCTGCTCATTTATTTCTTCATTTCCAACAATGGCCCTACTTAGGTGACGGGGGGAGTAAATTAGGAGTTTAAGATTAACATATACACACTCCTATACATAAAATAGATAACCAACAAGGACAGGGAACTACACTTGATATTTTGTAATAACCTATAAGGGAAAAGAATCTGAAAAGGATTTTATATGTGTGTGTGTGTGTGTGTGTGTGTGTGTGTGTGTATGTGTGTGTGTGTATATATCTTTTTAGTATATATATATATATATATATATATATATAATCTGAATCACTGTGCTGTACACCTGAAACTAACACAACATTGCAAATCAACTATACTCCAATTAAAAAAAAAAAGGCCCTATTTAGGTTTCTTAACCTATTTTTCTCTCCACATGCTGTTTATTCAGTCCTAGCATTTCTCACAAGTGCTTGCCTTTGAGCTTCCACTTTATGTTCTCTCTTAGTCACCATCCCCTACGTCCAGGTGCCAGCTGTTCACTGCCACCAGCGTGTTTCATCTAATTCTATTCTGTTGGCTTCAACCGTCCCAACACTGAACATGTGAGATAATACATCCCTGCTCTTGGCTGTGAATTTTTATTACCTTTAAAAATATACATATGTATACATACAGAAAGTTGTCCACCCATCATTCTAAAGAAAAGGCCTTTTTGTTTTGGGGGTTTTGGTTTTCGTTTTTTGACAGGTAACTTGAGAATATAGGACACTTCTATACTGAAAATCTAAATTCCAGTTCAAAGGCCTTGTCCTCCAAGCAGTTATGCTTCCAATGGAGGTACTGATCTCCCAGATAGCTTTCACTTTATGAATGTGTGCATTTGTATATATTTCCTCATCATGTTTTTGTCAGTTTGTTCGCTTATTTAAAATACAATTACTGGGATTCCCTGGTGGCACAGTGGTTAAGAATCTGCCTGCCAATGCAGGGGACACAGGTTCAATCCCTGGTCCAGGAAGATCCCACAATGCCACGGAGCAGCTAAGCCCATGCGCCACAGCTACTGAGCCCACATGCCACACTACTGAAGCCCGTGCACCTAGAGCCTGTGCTCTGCAACGAGAGAAGCCACCACAATGAGAAGCCCACGCACCGCAACGGTGCCAAACACAGCCAAAAATAAAATAAATTAAAAAAATACAGCTACCGTTTTATTTTTTTAATGCACAGCAAGGGGCTTCCCTGGTGGCGCAGTGGTTGAGAGTCCGCCTGCCGATGCAGGGGACACGGGTTCGTGCCCCGGTCCGGGAAGATCCCACATGCCGCGGAGTGGCTGGGCCCGTGAGCCATGGCCGCTGAGCCTGCGCGTCCAGAGCCTGTTGGAGCCTGTCCTCCACAACGGGAGAGGCCACAACAGTGAGAGGCCCGCGTACCGCCAAAAGAAAAAAAAATGCACAGCAAGAAAAAAAGATACGCACACTAAAATGGTACTAGTAGCTATCTATGAAAGGTAGACTTATCAGTGACTTGTTTTATTCTTCATATTTTTACTTTAAACTTTCCCTACCCATGTAAGTGTGGCTCATCAAATGCAAAGAAAATGATAAAAATCCAAGACATGGGATTGGAAAACATAAAGTTTCTATAGGCTGCTATGTACAGACTCAGTTTTTGTTTTGTTTTTTTAATAAAATTATTTATTTATTTTTGGCTGCGTTGGGTCTTCGTTGCTGCGTGCGGGCTTTCTCTAGTTTCGGTGAGCGGGGCTACTCTTCGTTGAGGTGCTCGGGCTTCTCACTGTGGTGGCTTCTCTTGCTGTGGAGCACGGGCTCTAGGTGTGTGGGCTTCAGTAGTTGTGGCATGCAGGCTCAGTAGTTGTGGCATACCAGCGTAGTTGCTCTGAGGCATGTGGGATCTTCCCAGACCAAGGCTCAAACATGTGTCCCCTGCATTGGCAGGTGGATTCTTAACCACTGTGCCACCAGAGAAGTCCCCAGGCTCAGTTTTAATAATGCCTCTTAGGTTCTAACATAGGATGATTTTTTTTTAAAGATTTTTTTGATGTGGACCATTTTTAAAGTCTTTATTAAATTTGTTACAATATTGCTTTTGTTTTATGTTTTGGTTTTCTGGCCACGAGACATGTGGGACCTTAGCTCTCCGGCCAGGGACTGAACCCACACCCCCTGCATTGGAAGGCAAAGTCTTAACCACTGGATCACCAGGGAAGTCCCCATAGGATGATTCTTAAAAGCTTTTTCCTTGAGGACAGATCAAGGTGAGAAATCTCTTTATCTCACTGCACATCCCAGTTATCAAGCTCCAAAGCCCCCCAGGTGGGATGCAGAAACCATGTTGTCAGAGCACGGCCCCTGAGACCTCCCCACTCCCCACAGTCCTCTTGGTTTCGTCTGTCACGTGAGCCATCCCTACAATTAAGATGAGTCACCCATCTGTATTGGGTGATGGAAGTCCCTACAAGAATTTCAAAACACTTTGCCAGGCTTCAATAAATTTTCTGGCAATTCCCAATTTCAGACATTTCAATTTTAGGCATTTGGAAGCCAGAAAGCCCTTCTCTCTAAGAAGAAAGAGAAATCCACACCTACATGGTGCTGACTTGCTCAGAGTTCCAACAGCAGCACCAATGAGGCATGGAGCACAGGGCTTGGAGCCCAGATGTGATCAGTGCTCTCAACTGAACCTTCTTGGCTGACACAATCCTCTGACTCACTTCAGTATCACCCAGCCCTGGGCACACCCCAGTGCAATTACCTGTTAAAAGCATTTCTGTCACTTCCCCCCCTCCGCCCCATAGCTGTTTGACTTCCATCCAATCCTGCAGGGCTCTCAGTTGAGCTCTTTTCTGAGTCTCTGTATTGGCTCAGAAAAGTGTAAATGTGTATCTTACATTCAGGTACACAGACAGCATCCCTGGTCACTCCCAAGCAGCAGTTGCTCCTAAATGCATGACTGCAGCTCAGTGTCCCATGGACTGGCCATGTCATCTTTAAGTATCATATGCAACCCTGTCCCTTACCTATGAACTCCTAGGCCTCCCCTTCAGAGCAGCATCGGGTTACCCACCTTCTCCCCACCAGCATTTCAGCTTTCTGATTGACCCACCTGTGCCTTAACCAGGCAGGGGAGGAGGTGGGCAGTAGATAAGCTGCTGCTGCCCCATCTTCCCACCCATTTTAGGTTACCCTGGTCTGATCTTCTCAGTGCCCCTTTGGCTGTGGGGGCTTGAAAGTGACACCTCCAAGTCATGGTCACTATCCTCCTACCTGCTTAATGTAACACATACACAAACAACACAAACTTCAGAATGTTATTCCACGGGAGGTGTATAAAATCACGGGGTTAGAAAGACCTCAAGAGGTTATCTGGATCGTTCTCCAGCCTTTGTTCACTCACTCATTCACTCATTCATTTACTCATCCACTCTTCATTCATTCCTTCCTTCATTAATTCATTTAGTCATTGAACAAAATTGTGCTACATGGTACCAGGCCCTGAGGGTTCAGTAGCACTGAAACCAAGATCCTTAATATGGTAGACTCAACACCCATTGTTTGGTTTTGTTTGGGGCACAGTATGCACTCCCCCTTTTGTTGACAATGGCTCCTAGATATCCTTTTGGGGAGCCACTTGTCCCCCATTCACAGTCCACAGAGTTTCGAGGGGGCTAACAACGTCCCCTGGTCCAGCCCTTGGGTGGAGACAGGCACACAACCCAGAATCTCTGACCAATCAGAGACACAGTGACTGGTCTAGGGCAGTGATTCTCAAACATTCTGGTCTCAAGACCTCTTTACACTCTTAAAAATAATGGAGAACCCCAAGAGCTTTTGATTATCTGAGTTATAAATATTTACTGTATTTGGCAATTAAAATGAGGGAATTTTAAATATTTATGTATTTATTGTACTGACCCAATAGTCATGTGAATGAATGGAGTAGCATGGGGCAGGGGTGGAGGCCATGCGTGGGCCCAACAGCCTGGCCTACCTCTTGCCAAAGCTGATCTGGCCACCGCCAGCAAAATGAGCCAACACTGGGCCCCGAGGTGGCACCTTCTCTCAAGGAGACCAACCAGAGCCTTGGGAGAAAAACTATATGGCACCCCTTCTATGGGGTGTGATTCCTCTTGACAGAACTGACATATGCCAATGCGAATTTGCCTTTCTTGCTCACAGACCCTCAGTTAGCACCCCTATCGAACGGCTCCAGAGTTCTGATCCACATTCTCACAGCCCTCATAACATTGCAGCCCACAAACAATCAGCAGCAGCCCCACTTTACAACAAGGAGATGTGGCAGAGGGCACCTGGCCAGGGGACCCACTGGTCTCTTACATATCACATCACCCAGAAGCGGCTGGCCTAACAGAGGGACAGAATTATCTGCTGGAGGAACAGCTGAGCAGCCAGTTAGGATGCAGTGCATCCTGCAGGACACTGTACACATGCTAAACCAGTGACCAGTGTATACTGATTTGTCCCTAGTAGAAAAAAAACATGGATCCAGAAACCAAGGGATGTGAGCAGGATTGGCTCCACTTATTACCACATGGGCAAGTTTTCCTTCTCATTCCTGCATCTCTGAGCTCTGCAGTTTAGCAGGTTCTGGCTCTTTAAGGGGGATAAACTTGCTGCTGGACACAGCAAGAGTCCCACTGAACTTTCAACCATATCTGCCACCAGGGAACTTTGTACACCTTACACCAAGGGACCGAAAGGCGAGGAGAAGATCTCCACCACATCTGTGGTGCAGTAGGAGCTGAGAGTTAGGATTTGGAGGACTTCAGAATGTAGAGGATGATGCAAGACATGGTCTTGGATTAAAGGAAAAAGAAGAAAGAAAGAAAGAAAAGGGGATAATCCATTTGTCTTCAAAGTCCATCGGATAAGGAGAGGGCAACACTTTCTTCCTGGCAGTAGTTTCCTTCTTTAGAGCTTAAATCCCTCACAGTGTAATATAATTATTTCTTCTCTGGTTCTTTCATAAAACATTTTGCATCCCTGATGATAGAAAACCCCTCCCTCAATCTTTTAGGACAAAATAACCTCTGATCCCTTTATTTTTTTTTCCTCAGCAAGATCAAAATTTCATTTAAGAAACATACCTAGATAAGTTAAAAATTAATTCCAGGACACGACTTCAGAGTTCCAGGAATCAGCGAAGCTCAACAGGCATGAGCACTGCCTGGGTGACCTTTTTTTTTTTTTTTCCAGTCCATGTTGTCAACAACCAGCACAGATGGTGAGCTTTTCCCAGGGCCATGCTTTGCAGAATGTTTCCATGATTTTATTATTTCAAAGTTGAAAAAGAGCAAGGATTATGTGTCCCCTTAAAGAACAAAACCAAGCATCTTAAGTAGAAACCAACCCCCCTCTTTGTAAGACCATGTGCTGTGTATCCGTCTGAATGCATTAGAGGCAATGAGAGGGTAGGGGTCAACGTGTCACCACAGAGTGGACCAAATGCTGAACCAGAGGCTGAGATTCACCCCGGGACGTCCCCCAAGCATGGCCCTGGCTTGGTCAGTCCTCTCGGTGTTAGTTGCTCAATGCAAAGTGAAAGGATTAGGCTAAAGGACAGCGGTGTTCTCTTGAAGTCAAGAAATTCCATGCTATGGTGTGTTTCCTTATGATTCCATGTTTGCAAGTAGGCTTCCCCACCCAATAGTAAATCTTCAGGGCAGACATGTGGAATTGATTTCCCTTTTTCCACCCCCATAGCACAACATACACTTATCTCTGATAGTGGCCCTAAAACTTGCCGGGCTTAAGAATCACCTGTAGTGATTTATGATGTCCTAGGGTTGTAGATGCCTCAGCCTTTTGTCCAGATGTTTGGGTTTGATCCGTGATGAGGCCCAAGAATTTGCATTTCGACACATTTTCCAGGTGATTCTAATGCAGGTGGCCCAGCACCACATTTGAGATTGGCCATTGCACACAGTGAGTACAAAATACACAATGCTGAACGACTAACCATTGTGATATCTGTCATTTTCTCCATTGGGCCACAGCTTATTTTCTGGATGTGCTTCTTCAATACTGCTGCCTTTTAAAGCTTTAAAAATCATTTCCTTACGATGAATAAGTGATGATGATGATTATTATTTGAATTGGGAGATGATTGTGATTTGTTCTGATTTGCTATTCCAGACTTTTTTATATTATCAAGTGCTAGGGAAATAAAATGAATTTTCAATAGCTAAATAACATCATTTTCTCTCATCTTTCATTCTCTGAAACTCTGACAAGTCAGATAAGTATATTTTAAAGAACAGCTAATATCTGTTCATTTATTTTTATTTCAAGTGACATTTCAGCAAAAATGCAATAATATAAAATGATTTCACTTATCTAATGTTTTCATAATTAAGTTACAAAATGATTCCCTTTTGCCTTTAAATGACTGGGGAATTTTTTGGTTTTGGTTTTGCTTTTTTTTAAAACTCAATCTCAGAGGTACTGCTCCAATGTAAAACTTTTTAGTGCCTCATTTGACCATTTAAAAAAGTATAGCTTGTAAAGCAGTGTTTAGATTTTCATAGCATTAGAATATTCTGCATGAAAATGCAATAAAGTCATAATAGGAGACAGGACAGAGGGTGGAAACAGTGCCTGGGACAGGTGTTAGGTGTCACAGTGTGAGACATAAGCCAAGCCTGGGCCACCACAGGAGCTTCATCTGGCCTCTTGCTTTCAGTCTTGTTCCTTCACTCATTCTCCACCCAGGAGCCAGAGAAGCCTTTTAAAACATAAATCTGCGGGCTTCCCTGGTGGCGCAGTGGTTGAGAGTCCGCCTGCTGATGCAGGGGACACAGGTTCGTGCCCCGGTCCGGGAAGATCCCACATGCCGTGGAGCGGCTGGGCCCGTGAGCCATGGCCGCTGAGCCTGCACATCCGGAGCCTGTGCTCCACAATGGGAGAGGCCACAGCAGTGAGAGGCCCGCGTACTGCAAAAAAACCCAAAAAAAAAACAAAACAGAAATCTGCTTACACTTCTGTTATGGGCTGAATTATGCTCCCTCCTCCCCAATTCCTCCACTGAAGTCCTAACGCCCAGGACCTCAAGAATATGACTGTATTTGGAGATAGGGCCTTTAAAGAGGTAATTAAGGTAAAACGAGGTCATGAGGGTGGGCCCTCATCCAATATGACTGGTGTCCGAAGAGGACATAAGGACACAGACACACACAGAGGAAAGACCATGTGAGAACAAAGGGAGAAAACAGCCATCTACAAGCCAAGGAGAGAGGCCTCGGGAGAAACTAATCCAGCTGACAACCTGATCTCAGACTTGCAGCCTCCAGAACCGTGAGAAAATAAATTCCTGTTGTTTAAGCCTCCCAGTCTGTGGTATTTTGTTATGGCAGCCCAAGCACCTTAATACAGCCTCCCGGTCTCTCTCTCTCTCTCTCTCTCTCCCTCTCTCTCTCTCTCTCTCTCCCTCTCTCACACACACACACACACGCACACACACACACACAAATACTCCACCCCCACTACTGCCACATTTCCTTTAAGAACCTCCAGCATCTCCCATTTCCCTTAGGATGGAGACCCATACACTGATCTCAGCCTATGAGGCCCTGCATGTGGGCCCTGCCAGGCCTCCATTCAGCTGCTTGACACCCTGCATCTCTGTTTGCAGCCATGATGTTCTTCCTGTGACGTATCCCTCACTCCCCAGCACCTTGCACAAGTTCTTCCTCTGCCCAGAACACTCTATACTCCACCCCCACTACTGCCACATTTCCTTTAAGAACCTCCAGCATCTCCCATTTCCCTTAGGATGGAGACCCATACACTGATCTCAGCCTATGAGGCCCTGCATGTGGGCCCTGCCAGGCCTCCATTCAGCTGCTTGACACCCTGCATCTCTGTTTGCAGCCATGATGTTCTTCCTGTGACGTATCCCTCACTCCCCAGCACCTTGCACAAGTTCTTCCTCTGCCCAGAACACCCTTTCCCCCACCCCCTCCCACCCGGTCAGCTTCTAACAGTCCTTCAATACCAGCTTGAACGTCCTTCTTTAAGAGCTCCATCACAGACATTTTCACCACAGCAGACCCTTCTATAAACTCTCATGGTCCTTAGACATTTCCTCCATGATATACAGACTTTTTCCTCCATGTACAGACTTTAAAAATTTTTTTATATGCATTCGTCTGATTATGTTATTCATGAGCTCTAAGAGGGCAGGGACCATGTCTCTTTTGCTCCCTATTGAATTCCGAGGGCCTCACAGAGGGCCTGGCACATAGTAGGTGCTCAACCAATAATTGTTGAATCAATGAATTTATACCTACTGCTGGTCTTGGGGAAATGGATGGGTCAGAGTGTACAATGGAAAGGGGACTAGTTAACAACTCTAGGTATAGAAGGAGCTCCATCAATGGCTGAAAGCTGACCTTAGAAACAACTCCCCTCTATTTGCAAGATGATCTTTAGTTACCAGAACTAGCAATTACTGGATTTCACTCCACTGCCGATACAGACACTAAACACCTAACTGGCCCTCAGCTGGGCAATGGGAGGCCCTGCATTCACCCTGACCTTGACTTTGACACCATTTCCTATGACCTCTACCCCTCTAAAAATCAAGGTTCCCCAGAATTCCCCAACCCTTGGCATCCTTTGGACACCTGCTTGCCTTCTGGCCACTTGTTCTCCAAGCCCTACCCCTCCCTCTTATCCCCTTAGGAAGCAGTTTTTCTTGTGAACTTGTCATTATTCTCAAACCTGGCAGAACATGACAATCACACAGAGCCATTTTAAGAGCAACATTCCTGGGCCCCAGCCCCAAAGATTACCAAGTTCACCTGGAAAGAAAGCATTGTCTGTTGCCATTTGTTCTTAAGTGATGAGCCACACTATCCTGGCCTCTCTCAGTGTTAGAGTAAATTTATTTGAGTGGTTGAACTAGCTTAACTGTTCTCCAAACAGTGGCCTGGGATGATACGAAATTTGATAAGCACCGTGTAAGGTCCTAGCTGTATGATGACAAGTAGCATGTGTGCTGTGGCTCACAGTTGACAGATTCCTCCTTAGCCCTCCTCTCGTTTGCTTCTCCCAACCCTGTGAAGGCAGTAGAGAGAGCACAGCCACAAGGCCTTGTCATGGGCAGGGACACCGTGGTAAGTTCCTTGCCCAGGTTACATATTAGAAATGGCAGTTGTGCCACAGGTCAAACTTCTAAGCGCACGGAGCAAAAGTGGTCACTACCTGGCATCCACAGCCCTTCTCTCTGCCATTAAAACCACTACCTAATGCTTTCTGAATTCTGAATGAAAGCTGAGGTGAAATCAACGCAGCCTAATAGAAATGCATTTAATAATTATTTCTTAAATGTGTCCTGAGTGCGGGTGCTCATCTAGAAGCTCAGTGACGCAGCAGTAGCAAAGCACATCAGGACCTCACTCACACAGCACGCTTTCTGATGGGCAGAGCCCAGGTTGGCTGCCCCTTTCAGAGAAGGCTGACTGGATGCCCAAATTCATGACAGTAATGAAATGGATACTAAGAACATCTCTGTTTGAAAAGCATTTCTTTAAATAGGTTATCCTTAGGCTAATACACAAAATACACATTTCCACTAAAACCAAATAACCAGAAACATTTTTAAGGCATGGTTTTACTACTGCCTTGTAACCCCAGAGGAAAAGAAATACAAGACAGAAAGACTGAGGGGGATTTTTTTTTTTTAATTTCTAGACCACTTGTCACCTGTGTGCCATGTGCAAACCACTTCACCTCTTTCCTGCCTCAGTCTCCTTACCTGCAAGATGAGAACTACAACAGCAGCTATCCCAAGGTGTTAATGGAAAGAACAAATGAGCTAACAGCTCCAAAGCACCCAGGACAGTGTTGGACACACAATACGCCAACCTCCGAAGCCCCTGTTATTTCCATTCAAGTCATGTTTCGAAGGCATTTCTTTCACCTGTGAACGCTGGCTTTTATCTTCCACTTCTCATGTCCTCTTAGGTTGCCTTTCTGCCTTCCCTGAAATTCACAATCACTCCCAATTTAATATCCACCATGAATTTAATTAAAGTTCTGTTAGCATCTACCTCTTCTAGACCATTGAGGAGGCTGTTAGATAAAATGTAATAAAGGTCCCTCGAGCAGCCCAGCAAACATCGCTATTAATCATTGTTTACTTCTCCACAGCCTGTGTTCATACTGGATGGCCATTTCCAAACCCAGTTGAATAAACTCAGCTAATATGACTTTATTTTTTTTAATGGTGTCAAGCACCTTTCAAAAGCCATGGTATATAGTGGTGCTGAGTGGAAGCCCTGGCTTCTCCCCTAACCTGGGCTGGCACGGCTGAGGATGGCTTTGAGCACCTGTGGGCAGCGATGTTCCCTCCTTGATACTCTCCCTCCATCACTCACGCCCCCCTCCCATGCACACAAATGAAAATCTCTCAAACTCCACTGTTAGAAATCCTGTCCTTGAACAATCTCTTCTCAAAAATCTTCCCAGCTACCCTGGAAAGGGTGATAGAGGAAGTGCATATTGTTATTAATGTCTTTAAATTACTTCTGGAACAAGGAAATTGATAAACTAAATATATCTCATTCCGAATGGGCTCCAGTCCTATTCCTCTGGGCCCACCAGGCCAGGCCCCCCATGGCAAGACTGAGCGCAGCCTGCCTGCGTGCATCTGTGTAGGGAGTGGACATGAAGGGAAGGCAAAAAAAGGAGGCACCAGGTGGAGAGGGTCACATTGAACACAACCTTCTCTCTTTCCCCAGAGCTGACTGATCCAACACTGCCTCTTTCTGCAACCCACACCCCCAGCCTGCAGTATCTGCTACAACCCCAGCAGACTGGTCACAGCTGAGTTTATAAACACCTGCTCCCTCTCACCTTCTCAAGGGTCTCTGAGGTGTTTATACGTGGTTTAGAGGTATACAGTTCAGGGCCTGAAGACAAATGATCCGGGTTCTAGCCCTGACTTCAGCACTTCCTATCAATTTCCTCACCTTGAACATAAATGTAGTAACTGCTACTGCAAAGAGCTGTGGTAAAGATTCAGAGAGATTCTATATGTGATGTCACTCAAACCTCATTGCTGCTAGGAGAGAAAATTAGGTTATGCTGACAGGGAATTTTTCAGAGAACAAAGAGAGTGAAATTTAGTGGATCTGTCAATTTGTGTACCTTTGATGGTTTCGGTTTAAATCATACACTGATCTTAAATAACAGCCAGAAAGGACCTGTGAGGTCCTCTGGCCCAATGTCTTACTCTAATCAGGAAGCCCTGACAGCCTTGCTACTCAAAGTGTGGTGCTTGGACCACAGCATGAATACCACCTGGGAGCTTTTAGAAATGCAGACCCTTGGGTCCCACCATCAATCTACTCACCTCATTCAAGAATCTGAATTTTGACAAGATGATTTGTATGCATATTAAAGTTTAAGATCACTGACCTACATAATACCCTTTATAGATGGTCTGAGAATCAATAGCTTAACAAAGCCATAGTGTGTGTGTGTGTGTGTGTGTGTGTGTGTGTGTGTGTGTGAGTGTGCGCGCGTGCGCGTGCGTATAGGGGAGGGTGCCCAGGGATTAGAGCATTCAAATGTCATAAAACTCCTTTCCAGAAACAACGAACTTTTGAGTGGGCTATTCTAAAAATGAAGAGAGAGTTCATACATATGTAAATTCTCATCTTCTTTATTTTGACCTTGAACCAAGCTTACTGATTCTTATTTTCCTCCTTTCTGCTGAGTCACTTGATTTCCCCTGTTTGTTTTGTAATTCCTCTTTGGGGAATTGGGCACTTCAGTGCCAGGAGGGATTAATATTTACCCCATTTTCAACCCAGTTTCTGGATAGGTGGCAGTTTGTCCAGCCCCAGGACTGCCTGCAGAGGTGGGTGTGGATGAAGACCCATGCATACCAGGACTTGTGAACCTGTGAGTTTAAGTTCAACCAAAACAGAGGGTAGAGTACAATCTAGGTTCCCCTTGGTCTCCAGGTTTTGTACTGCCATCTGACAAACACTGGCCTGCAAAATCCAAAGATGCATTGCCCTTCAGTGGCTTCACTGGAAGAAGACTCAGGAGAGCCTGAAATCCCCTCCTGGCTCCTTTAAGCCTTTTTCCAGGCTCGTCCTCTGCAAGATGCCCAACCACAGATTTCCACTTTCCTGAATCCCTCTAAATTACATATGGTCTCAGATTTAAACATATATATATAATTCAGAATCACTACAGGTTTTTCAACTAGATTAGAGTTTTCCCAATGAGCAGAAACATGTCTCAACAACTTTGGGGAGGCACCAAGGCGACACTTAGAATCACTAAGAAACTATGTGTCTTGGAGACTTGGACTTCCTGAGCCTCTGTTTCCTCAACTGTGAAACAGAAATAATAATACTTATCATGAGAATTAAGCAGCAAAAAAGGGTTAACACATAGAAAGTACACAATGAAGACAACTGGCCACAGAAATCAGACAAGCCCAGCACCACCACATCCTCTTCTCTCCCTTCAGTGGAGGAGCAAGAAGGTAGTAGAATGGCTGCTCATGTAATACAATATGGGTCCTGCTTTCCTTAGTATCCATCATTGAATTTCTCTTTGTTCATCGAACAATTTGCATGTCAGTAAGAAGCCTTGAAAATGACCGCAGAGCGCTGGCTGAATGAAAAGTGGGAAATGCCTAATGTAACCCAAGTGACAAATTCTCATTTTCCTGTTCTCTGAAATGCATGAAATTTCCCTGCAAGGTTTGGGTCCCCTTCTATGTGGGAAGAGAATCTGAACGTCAGACGTGGGGGGTGGGGATAGAAGCGAGACGAAGAGAGGATATCTGATGCAGACAGTAAAGTGAATGAGATCAAAGCTAATTAGACGCTTCTGAAATACCCACATCTTCTAAAAACCAGGAGAAAACACGGATGAGCTGCAGCTGGCAGATTGCATCTTGCTGCCTAGCACTGGCTGAAGTGACTGGGAGCTGCCAGGCAACCCATCCTCCTGGGCTCAGTGATCCAGCAAACGCTAGACAGATGCTGTTCCTCCGCTACCCCGCCACCCCTCACAATTCTATCATCTGTGAGATTCACACCTGATTAATGTTTCCTCTGGACTTCTTTCCGTTTGGATAGGGCACTGCGACGTGCAGGATTGCCCGTGCTCAAGTGAGCCTGGCTGCCAACCTCAAGAATGCCTCCCGGCAAAAAAACAAATGACTCTCTAAAAATTAAACTCTTGGGAGATTGAAGCTTGAAACTCTGGAGTGCAGGGCGAGAATCTGAACCATTTCTTGTAGAAATTACCAAATTACCACCTGCATCAAAAGCAGATTTGTCTGGTACTTATGAGATTGCCCTGAGCCAGACTGCAAAGTCACCCAAGTCTATTCTCATCACCCTAAATTATCTGGGGGGAGGGGAGGTGCTTTTCCCTAGCAGGGAGCTTCCTCTAACTGTTCACAGGGTTTAGTCTTTCCAGCAAATCTGCTCCATCCTATGAAAGAGCTGAGTGTGAATACAAATGATTGATAACAGCTTACTCTTACCCTAGCCTACTCTCCTCAGGAGTGTTTACATCATAAGGATGCAAGGGAGAATTTCAGGAAGGAGGTAGAGAAAGCAATTTTTTTGTCCTTCTTTCTTCCCTCTCTTCCTTCCTGTTTAACAAAAATCATAATACAACAGTAGTGACCTATTTAGCTGGGCTGCTTACCAGTTCCTACTCTCCAGGAACCTCTGATGATAAAAGATATTAAACTATTCACGAGAGTATTGTTGATCACACACTATTAAAGAGAGTCACTTGCTGTAGTTTTGCCAGATCTCAGGTATATTGGAGCTTTCTGGATTAATGAGATAGAGGTTTTCATTCTGAGCAGGGCATTACTATTTCTCCCTTTCCATTTATTCAGTGTTTATAACTTTTCAAAGTGTTTCCACATCTATTACCCCACTGTTCTATAAACACCTATGCTCTGATGCACATAAGTTAATTACACTGCTTTTCATTTAGGATAGGGAGAGAGATTGAAGAAAACTGCAGAGCATACTGGAAATGAATTTCAGTCCACAAACTCAGGTGCAATGGAAATTCCACTCTATTTAGGTCAACTTAATTTGGAATTGAGGTCCATCCCAATGGATTGGAAAAATTCAGTATCAGTCATTTTCGCCCTAGAATCCAGGAGGCTTGGGAAGTGCCTGGAAAATGGAGCGAAATTCCCTTACCCTGAGTCTATGGTAGTTACTGTGGTATTCTCAGATCCAAGCTCATGTGGTCCCTTGAAGCTCTTGCCTTCCATCCCACAGGTGAGGCACCAAATCTTTGCTGAGTCCTGGAGTCTGGACACCTCAAGCCACCACCAACCATCTCCTCTGAGGTCCCTGACACACCTTCACCCTCTGATCTCCAGCCTTTCCTATCCTGCGGGAATCGTCTCTCCTTTGCTACACACAAGACTGCTCTTCTTCTTGACTGCCCCCAAAACGCTCCACCCCCACCAATCTTGAGTTATGCCTTCAATGGCTTAGATTTCAGGAAAATGCAAAAGCAATAATTTTCAACTGGTTCTTCTTTGAGGTTCACCAATTATTTGTTCTCAAGAATTTGAATCACATGTGACCAAAAAGGGCTTAATTTCCAAAATATACAAAAAGCTCATACAACTCAGTAATAAAAAACAAACAACCCAATCAAAACATGGGCAGAAGATCAAAATAGACACTTCTCCAAAGAAGACATACAGATGACCAACAGGTACATGAAAAGATGTTCATCATCGCTAATTATTAGAGAAATGCAAATCAAAACTACCATGAAGAATCACCTCACACCAGTCAAAATGGCCATCATTAAAAAGTCTAGAAATAACAAATGCTGGAGAGCCTGTGGCGAAAAGGGAATCCTCCTACACTGTTGGTGGGAATGTAAATTGGTGTAGTCACTATAGAAACCAGTGTCGAGATTCTTCAAAAAACTAAAAACAGAGTTGCCATATGACCCAGCAATCCCACTTCTGGGCATGTATCCAGACAAAACTATAATACAAAAAGATACATGCAGCCTATGTTCATAGCAACACCATTCACAATAGCCAAGAAATGGAAACAACCTAAATGTCGATCAACAGATGAACAGATAAGGAAGATGTGGTATATATATACAATGGAATACCACTCAGCCATCAAAAACAATGAAATAATGTCATTTGCAGCAACATGGAGAGACCTAGAGATTATCATACTAAGTGAAGTAAATCAGAAAGAGAGACAAGTACCATATGATATCACTTATATGTGGAATCTAAAATATGACACAAATGAACTTATCTACGAAACAGAAACAGACTCACAGACGTAGAAAACAGACTGGTGGTTGCCAAAGGGGATGGGGGCTGAGGGAAGGATGGATAGGTAGTTTGGGCTTAGCAGATGCAAACTATTGATATTATATATAGAATGGATAAACAACAAGGTCCTACTGTATAGCACAGGAAGCTATATTCAATATCCTGTGATAAACCATAATGGAAAAGAATATGAAAAAGAATGTGTGTGTATATAAATATTTGTATAACTGAATCACATTGCTGTACCGCAGAAATGAACACCACATTGTAAATCAACTATACTTCAATAAAATAAATTTTTTAATTAATTTATTTACTATTTATTTTTGGCTGTGATGGGCCTTCATTGCTGCGTGTGGGCTTTCTCTAGTTGCGGTGAGTGCGGGCTACTCTTTGTTGCGGTGCGCAGGCTTCTCATTGTGGTGGCTTCTCTTGTTGCAGAGCACGGGCTCTAGGTGTGCAGGCTTCAGTAGTTGGTGCTCGTGGGCTCTAGAGCACAGGCTCAGTAGTTGTGGCACAGGGGCTTAGTTGCTCTGCAGCATGTGGGATATTCCCGGACCAGGGCTCAAACCCGTGTCCCCTGCATTGGCAGGTGGATTCTTAACCACTGCACAACCAGGGAAGTCCAATAAAATAAATTTTTAAAGAAGGATTTGAATCACAAATGGATTTGCACTAATGATATTTTTAGAGTGTCTTCACATAATTTTCATTGAAAACTTTGCATATACATTTTTTTAACATCTTTATTGGAGTATAATTGCTTTACAATGGTGTGTTAGTTTCTGCTTTATAACAAAGTGAGTCAGTTATACATATACATATGTTCCCATATCTCTTCCCTCTTGCGTCTCCCTCCCTCACACCCTCCCTATCCCACCCCTCTAGGTGGTCACAAACCACCGAGCTGATCTCCCTGTGCTATGCGGCTGCTTCCCACTAGGTATCTATTTCACGTTTGGTAGTGTATATATGTCCATGCCAGTCTCTCACTTTGTCACAGCTCACCCTTCCCCCTCCCCATATCCTCAAGTCCATTCTCTAGTAGGTCTGTGTCTTTATTCCCATCGTACCCACAGGTTCTTCATGACTTCTTTTTTTTTTCTTATATTCCATATATATGTATTAGCATACAGTATTTGTTTTTCTCTTTCTGACTTACTTCACTCTGTATGACAGACTCTAGGTCCATCCACCTCACTACAAATATCTCAATTTTGTTTCTTTTTATGGCTGAGTAATATTCCATTCTGTATATATGCCACATCTTCTTTATCCATTCATCTGATGATGAACACTTAGGTTGCTTCCATGTCCTGGCTATTGTAAAGAGAGCTGCAATAAACATTTTGGTACATGACTCCTTTTGAATTATGGTTTTCTCAGGGTATATGCCCAGTAGTGGGATTACTGGGTCGTATGGTAGTTCTATTTTTAGTTTTTTAAGGACGCTCCATACTGTTCTCCATAGTGGCTGTATCAGTTTACATTCCCACCAACAGTGCAAGAGTGGTCCCTTTTCTCCACACCCTCTCCAGCATTTATTGTTTCTAGATTTTTTGATGGCCATTCTGACTGGTGTGAGAGGATATCACATTGTAGTTTTTTTTGTTTTTTTTTTCGTTACGTGGGCCTCTCACTGTTGTGGCCTCTCCCGTTGCGGTACAAAGGCTCCGGACGCACAGGCTCAGCAGCCATGGCTCATGGGCCTAGCTACTCCGTGGCATGTGGAGTATTTCCCGGACCGGGACACGAACCCACGTCCCCTGCATCAGCAGGCAGATTCACAACCACTGTGCCACCAGGGAAGCTCTCTCACTGTAGTTTTGATTTGAATTTCTCTAATGATTAATGATGTTGAGCATTCTTTCATGTGTTTGTTGGCAATCTGTATATCATCTTTGGAGAAATGTCTATTTAGCTCCTCTGTCCATTTTTGGACTGGGTTGTTTGGTTTTTTGTTACTGAGCTGCATGAGCTGCTTGTAAATCTTAGAGATTAATCCTTTGTCAGTTGTTTCATTTGCAAATATTTTCTCCCATTTTGAGGGTTGTCTTTTGGTCTTGTTTACGGTTTCCTTTGCTGTGTGTGCAAAAGCTTTGAAGTTTCATTAGGTCCCATTTGTTTATGTTTGTTTTTATTTCCATTTCTCTAGGAGGTGGGTCAAAATGGATCTTGCTGTGATTTATGTCATAGAGTGTTCTGCCTATCTTTTCCTCTAAGAGTTTTATAGTGTCTGGCCTTACATTTAGGTCTTTAATCCATTTTGAGTTTATTTTTGTGTATGGTGTTAGGGAGTGTTCTAATTTCAAACTTTGACATGTACCTGTCAGTTTTCCCAGCACCACTTAGTGAAGATGCTGTCTTTTCTCCACTGTATATTTTTGCCTCCTTTATCAAAGATAAGGTGACCAGATGTGCATGGCTTTATCTCTGGGCTTTCTATCCTGTTCCATTGATATATATTTCTGTTTTTGTGTCAGTACCATACTGTCTTGATTACCGTAGCTTTGTAGTATAGTCTGAAGTCAGGGAGCCTGATTCCTCCAGCTCCATTTTTCATTCTCAAGATTGCTTTGGCTATTCAGGGTCTTTTGTGTTTCAATACAAATTGTGAAATTTTTTGTTCTAGTTCTGTGAAAAATGCCAGTGGTAGTTTGATAGGGATTGCATTAAATCTGTAGATTGCTTTGGGTAGTATAGTCATTTTCACAATGTTGATTCTTCCAATCTAAGAACATGGTATATCTCTCCATCTATTTGTATCATCTTTCATTTCTTTCATCAGTGTCTTATAATTTTCCAAATACAGGTCTTCTGTCCCCTTAGGTAGGTTTATCCCTAGATATTTTATTCTTTTTGTTTCAGTGGTAAATGGGAGTGTTTTCTTAATTTCATTTTCAGATTTTTCATCATTAGCGTATAGGAATGCCAGAGATTTCTGTGCATTAATTTTGTATCCTGCTACTTTACCAAATTCAATGATTAGCTCTAGTAGTCTTCTGGTAGCATCTTTAGGATTCTCTAGGTATAGTATCATGTCATCTGCAGTGACAGCTTTACTTCTTCTTTTCCGATTTGGATTCCTTTTATTTCTCTTTCATCTCTGATTGCTGTGGCTAAAACTTCCAAAACTATGTTGAATAATAGTGGTGAGAGTGGGCAACCTTGTCTTGTTCCTGATCTTAGTGGAAATGGTTTCAGTTTTTCACCATTGAGGATTATGTTGGCTGCAGGTTTGCCATATATGGCCTTTATTATGTTGAGGAAAGTTCCCTCTATGCCTACTTTCTGAAGAGTTTTTATCATAAATGGGTGTTGAATTTTGTCAAAAGCTTTCTCTGTATATACTGAGATGATCATATGGTTTTTCTCCTTCAATTTGTTGATATGGTGTATCACATTGATTGATTTGCATATATTGAAGAATCCTTGCATTCCTGGAATAAACCCCACTTGATCATGGTGTATGATCCTTTTAATGTGCTGTTGGATTCTGTTTGCTAGTATTTTGTTGAGGATTTTTGCATCTATGTTTATCAGTGATACTGGCCTATAGTTTTCTTTCTTTGTGACATCTTTGTCTGGTTTTGGTATCAGGGTGATGGTGGCCTCACAGAATGAGTTTGGAAATGTTCCTCCCTCTGCTATATTTTGGAAGAGTTTGAGAAGGATAGGTGTTAGCTCTTCTCTAAATGTTTGATAGAATTTGCCTGTGAAGCCATCTGGTCCTGGACTTTGGTTTGTTGGAAGATTTTAAATCACAGTTTCAATTTCAGTGCTTGTGATTGGTCTGTTCATATTTTCTATTTCTTCCTGGTTCAGTCTCGGAAGGTTGTGCATTTCCAAGAATTTGTCCATTTCTTCCAGGTTGTCCATTTTATTCGCACAGAGTTGCTTGCAGTAATCTCTCATGATCCTTTGCATTTCTGCAGTGTCAGTTGTTACTTCTCCTTTTACATTTCTAATTCTATTGATTTGAGTCTTCTCCCGTTTTTTCTTGAGAAGTCTGGCTAATGGTTTATCAATTTTGTTTATCTTCTCAAAGAACCAGCTTTTAGTTTTATTGATCTTTGCTATTGTTTCCTTCATTTCTTTTTCATTTATTTCTGATCTGATCTTTATGATTTCTTTCCTTCTGCTAACGCTGGGGTTTTTTTGTTATTCTTTCTCTAATTGCTTTAGGTGCAAGGTTAGGTTGTTTATTTGAGATGTTTCCTGTTTCTTAAGGTAGGATTGTATTGCTATAAACTTTCTTCTTAGAACTGCTTTTGCTGCATCCCATAGGTTTTGGGGCGTCGTGTCTCCACTGTCATTTGTTTCTAGGTATTTTTTGATTTCCTCTTTGATTTTTTCAGTGATCACTTGGTTATTAACTAGTGTATTGTTTAGCCTCCAAGTGTTTGTATTTTTTACAGATCTTTTCCTGTAATTGATATCTAGTCTCATAGCGTTGTGGTCGGGAAAGATACTTGATACGATTTCAATTTTCTTAAATTTACCAAGGCTTGATTTGTGACCGAACATATGATCTATCCTGGAGAATGTTCCATGAGCACTTGAGAAAAATGTGTATTCTGTTGTTTTGGGATGGAATGTCCTATAAATATCAATTAAGTCCATCTTGTTTAATGTATCATTTAAAGCTTGTTTTCCCTTATTTATTTTCATTTTCGATGATCTGTCCATTGTTGAAAGTGGGGTGTTAAGTCCCCTACTATGATTGTGTTACTGTCGATTTCCCCTTTTATGGCTGTTAGTATTTGCCTTATGTATTGAGGTGCTCCTATGTTGGGGGCATAAATATTTACAATTGTTATAGCCTCTTCTTGGATCGATCCCTTGATTGTTATGTAGCATCCTTCTTTGTCTCTTGTAATAGTCTTTATTTTAAAGTCTATTTTGTCTGATATGAGAATTGCTACTCCAGCTTTCTTTTGATTTCCATTTGCATGGAATATCTTTTTCCATCCCCTCACTTTCAGTCTGTATGTGTCCCTAGGTCTGAAGTGGGTCTGTTGTAGACAGCATATATACAGGTCTTGTTTTTGTATCCATTCAGCCAGTCTGTGTCTTTTGGTGGGAACATTTGGTCCATTTACATTTAAGGTAATTATCGTTATGTACGTTCCTATTCCCATTTTCTTAACTGTTTTGGATTCGTTATCGTAGGTCTTTCCCTTCTCTTGTGTGTCTTGCCTAGAGAAGTTCCTTTAGCATTTGTTGTAAAGCTGGTTTGGTGGTGCTGAACTCTCTCAGTTTTTGCTTGTCTGTAAAGGTTTTAATTTCTCCATCAAATATGAATGAGATCCTTGCTGGGTAGAGTAATCTTGGTTGTAGGTTCTTCTCCTTCATCTCTTTAAATATGTCCTGCCACTCCCTTCTGGCTTGCAGAGTTTCTGCTGAAAGATCAGCTGTTGACCTTATGGGGATTCCCTTGTGTGTTATTTGTTGTTTTTCCCTTGCTGCTTTTAATATGCTTTCTTTATACTTAATTTTTGATAGTTTGATTAATATGTGTCTTGGTGTGTTTCTCCTTGGATTTAACCTGTATGGGACTCTCTGTGCTTCCTGGACTTGATTAACTATTTCCTTTCCCATATTAGGGAAGTTTTCAACTATAATCTCTTCAGATATTTTCTCAGTCCCTTTCTTTTTCTCTTCTTCTTCTGGGACCCCTATAATTTGAATGTTGGTGCATTTAATGTTGTCCCAGAGGTCTCTGAGACTGTCCTCAATTCTTTTCATTCTTTTTTCTTTATTCTTCTCTGAAGTAGTTATTTCCACTATTTCATCTTCCAGGTCACTTAACCATTCTTCTGCCTCAGTTATTCTGCTATTGATCCCTTCTTGATTATTTTTAATTTCATTTATTGTGTTGTTCATCACTGCTTGTTTCATCTTTAGTACTTCTAGGTCCTTGTTAAATGTCTCTTGAATTTTCTCTATTCTATTTCCAAGATTTTGGATCATCTTTACTATCATTATTCTGAATTCTTTTTCAGGAGACTGCCTATTTCCTCTTTATTTGTTTGGTCTGGTGGGTTTTTATCTTGCTCCTTCATCTGCTGTGTGTTTTTCTGCCTTCTCATTTTGCTTATCTTACTGTGTTTGGGGTCTCCTTTTCGCAGGCTGCAGGTTCATAGTTCCCGTTGTTTTTGGTGTCTGTCCCCAGTGGCTAAGGTTGGTTCAGTGGGTTTTGTAGGTTTCCTGGTGGAGGGGATTAGTGCCTGTGTTCTGGTGGATGAGGCTGGATCTTGTCTTTCTGGTGGGCAGGTCCACATCTGGTGGTGTGTTTTGGGGTGTCTGTGGCCTTGTTATGATTTTAGGCAGCCTCTCTGCTAATGGGTGGGGTTGTATTCCTGTCTTGCTAGTTGTTTGGCATAGGGTGTCCAACATTGTAGCTTGCTGGTCATTGAGTGAAGCTGGGTCTTGGTGTTAAGATGGAGGTCTCTGGGAGATTTTCGCCATTTGATATTACCTGGAGCTGGGAGGTCTCTTGTGGACCAGTGTCCTGAAGTTGGCTCTCCCACCTCAGAGGCACAGCACTGACTCCTGGCTGGAGCACCATGAGCCTTTCATCCACAGAGCTCAGAATAAAAGGGAGAAATAATAGAAGAGGATAAAATAAAATAAAGATAAAATTAAATAGAGTTATTAAAATAAAAAATAATTATTAAGAAAACAATATTTTTTAAGTAAAACAAAGAAAAAGAAAAAAACGGATGGACAGAACCCTAGGACAAATGGTGAAAGCAAAGCTATACAGACAAAATCTCACACAGAAGCATACACATACACACTCCCAAAAAGAGGAAAAGGGTAAAAAATAATATATCTTGCCCCCAAAGTCCACCTCCTCAATTTGGGATGATTCATTGTCTATTCAGGTATTCCACAGATGCAGGGTACATCAAGTTGATTGTGGAGATTTAATCGGCTGCTGGGAGGGATTTCCCTTTCTCTTTGTTCGCACAGCTCCTGGGGTTCAGCTTTGGATTTGGCCCCATCTGGGCGTGTAGGTCTCCTGAGGGTGTCTGTTCTTCGCTCAGACAGGACGGGGTTAAAGGAGCAGCTGATTCGGGGGCTCTGGCTCACTCAGGCCGGGGGAACGGGGGGGCACGGTTGCGGGTCGAGCCTGCGGCGGCAGGTGGCAGAGGCCGGCGTGACGTTGCACCAGCCTGAGGTGCGCCAATGTGTTCTTCCGGGGAAGTTGTCCCTGGATCACGGGACCCTGGCAGTGGCGGGCTGCACAGGCTCCCGGGAGGCGAGGTGTGGAGAGTGACCTGTGCTTGCACACAGGCTTCTTGGTGGCTGCAGTAGCAGCCTGAGCATCTCATGCCCGTCCCTGGGGTCCGCGCTGATAGCCGCGGCTCGCGCCCGTCTCTGGAGCTCTTTTAAGCGGAGCTCTGAATCCCCTCTCCTCGCGCACCAGGAAACAAAGTGGGAAGAAAAAGTCTCTTGCCTCTTCGGCAGGTCCACACTTTTCCCGGACTCCCTCCCGGCTAGCTGTGGCGCACTAGCCCCCTTCAGGCTGTGTTCACGCCACCAACCCCAGTCCTCTCCGTGTGATCTGACCGAAGCCAGAGCCTCAGCTCCCAGCCCCCGACCGTCCCGGCGGGTGAGCGCACGAGCCTCTCGGGTTGGTGAGTGCTCGTCGGCACTGATCCTCCGTGCGGGTATCTCTTCGCTTTGCCCTCCGCACCCCTGTTGCTGTGCTCTCCTACGCGGCACCGAAGCTTTCCCCCTCCGCCACCCGCAGTCTCCGCCCGCGAAGGGGCTTCTAGTGTGTGGAAACCTTTCCTCCTCCACAGCTCCCTCCCACTGGTGCAGGTCCCGTCCCTATTCTT
>NW_006791240.1:3813979-3820159 GCF_000442215.2 Lipotes vexillifer
CAGTATGTGGGCCTCTCACTGCTGTGGCCCCTCCTGTTGCAGAGCACAGGCTCCAGACGCGCAGGCTCAGCGGCCATGGCTCATGGGCCCAGCCGCTCCGCGGCATGTGGGATCTTCCTGGACCCGGGCACGAACCCGTGTCCCCTGCATCGGCAGGCGGACTCTCAACCACTGCGCCACCAGGGAAGCCCCGGTCCCTATTCTTTTGTCTCTGTTTTTTCTTTTGCCCTAACCAGGTACGTGGGGAGTTTCTTGCCTTCTGGGGGGTCTGAGGTCTTCTGCCAGCATTCAGTTGGTGTTCTATAGGAGCAGTTCCACGTGTAGATGTATTTCTGATGTATCTGTGGGGAGGAAGGTGATCTTCGTGTCTTACTCTTCCGCCATCTTCCTCAACTCCGAAAACTTTGTATATTGACTCTTCATCCTGTTAACAGCTTGATTTGACTTAAGAAAAATGGAATTCAAATGCAAAAATGCCTGAGATGAGGAGGAATAACAAAGGGTACAACTGTCTGTTTGAAACTGGGCGGGCGCAGGGCAGGGGGGAGGGGGTAGAGAGCAACAGAACATATAATATACACTAAAAGTCCAAAAAATATATTCAGCCTTAAAAGGAAGGAAATTCTGACATATGCTACAACATGGGTAAACCTGAGGACATCATGTGAAGTGAATAAGCCAGTCACAAATGGATGAACTCCACTTCTATGGGTATCTAAAGTAGTCATATTTGTAGAAACAAAGTAGAATGTTGTTTGTCAGAGATTGAGGGGAGGGGTGGTGGGGAGTTGTGGTTTAATGGAAGCTGAGTCCCCGTTTTTGCAAGTTAAACACTCTTAGAGTGACGGGGTTATTTATCTTTTTTTTTTTTTAACCTGTGTTTTTGGTGTCACAGACAAGAATTTATCAACAAACCCAATGTTAGGAAGCTTTTTCCCTAGGTTTTCTTCAACGAGTTTTATAATTTTAACTCTTACATTTAGGTCTTTGACCCATTTTGAGTTAAGTTTTGTATATGCTATAAGGTAAGGGTCCAACTCCATTCTTTTGCATGTGGATATGCATTTCCCCAACACCATTTGTTGAAAAGATTGTCCTTTCCTCCACTGAATAGTCTTGGCACCCCTGTCAAAAATCAACTGACCATGTATGTCACTGACCACTTTTAACCCTGATAACAGCACATCATTCCTACAATGTGTACAGCACCTGCTGCATGCCCAGAAGTTTGCTATGTGAAGATGAATAAAACACAGTTTCAAGGAACTCAGAAGCACACAGAGGAGGCCAGAGAGAAACCCAACTAATACAATGAGGCAGCATGCGATATGTGCTCAAATAGAGGCACATCCAAAACCCTGAAGGGCCCAGAGAAAAGCACAGTTAATTCCGGCAAGAGAGACTGGGGAAGTTTTCACAGCACAGGTGGTTTTTCAAGCTCTACCTTGGCATAGGGATTGGCTTTCCTCATGCAGAGCTGGGTGGAGGAAAACCGTACAGAAAAAATGAAAGGTATGAGTGTCTTTCATGCCAGCACCTCAGATATGGAGCAGATTTGCAGAGCCAGTGGAGATAGGGATGGTGATAGGGCTTGGGACAGGGAGGGGGGAAAGAGATGGGGAGCTGGGTTTCTACATCTCCTTTCCTCAAGTGGCTCTGCAGGGCTGGCAAAGCAAGATCTGATCCAAAACTCCAGGCCGCTAACTGGTCAAAGCCTCTTAAGTCCCAAATGTTGACTCAGTCCATTTTCCAATGGGGCAGAGCACAGAGAGTTGGACCCAAGGGTCAAACAGCCCTGACTGGAATCTCTGTGGTCTGGCATGGAGCCAGCCAGCAAGCAAGAGACCAGACAACTCACAGGGCTCAGAGAAGCCTCAGTGCCAAGCCTAGGCAACAGCTGAATGAAGAGACCACAGAGTGAGTGCTGTTTCCTCGGCAAGTCAGGAAAGTTTGGAAAGGAAACAGTTCCTATGCTGGGCCTCTGACCATGGGACCTGGTGACTGGAGGGAGACAGAATGGGCGGGGGTGTCATGGAAGCCTAGCAGGGCTCAGGAAACCAGCTCTGCCTCCTGCAGAAGTGCAGTATGCATGCATCGTTCCCCAGAGGGGCAAGTGGTCCTTTGGCCAGGCTAGTGTTTTTGAACATTTATGACCACAACCCAGAGTCAGAAAGACATGTTACATCATGACGCCTTACATATACCATATACACATACGTAATTGAAATAAACACCTCATAAAATAATTCCTCCTGGAACAGAATAAAATGCGCTGAGGGGGCTTCCCTGGTGGTGCAGTGGTTGAGTCCGCCTGCCGATGCAGGGGATGCGGGTTCATGCCCCGGTCCGGGAAGATCCCACATGCCGCGGAGCGGCTAGCCCCGTGCGCCATGGCCGCTGAGCCTGCGCGTCCAGAGCCCGTGCTCCGCAACGGGAGAGGCCACAGCAGTGAGAGGCCCACATACTGCAAAAGACAAAAAAAAAAAAAAAAAAATGTGCTGAGGTTGGGCAGTTCCAGAGTTAATTCCAAACTTTACAGCATCGGCTCTGGAACTGGGTTTTTCTCCATCTTTTCCTTCCGCCATCCTCAGCATGCTGGTTACTTCCTTGACATCACAACATGCCTGCCGCAGCCCCAGGTAACGCTTCACACAGCTAATTTCAGAGACATGAAAGGACCTGTTCTTCTCTCATGTCTCTTTTTAAAAGTAAAGAAACTTGTAGACTTTTTAATGATGGCTGGAGAGGGTATGGAGAAGAGGGAACCCTCCTACACTGTTGGTGGAAATGTAAGTTGGTGCAGCTGCTGTGGAAAACAGTATGGAGGTTCCTCAGAAAACTAAAAATTGGATTACTGTATGATCCAGCAATCTCACTCCTGGGCATATATCCAGACAAAACTATAATTCAAAAAGATCCATGCACCTCCGTGTTCATAGCAGCACTATTCACAATAGCTAAGACATGAAAACAACCTAAATGTCCATCAACAGAGCAATGGATAAAGAAGATGTGGTACATATATATACAGTGGAATACTACTCAGCCATAAAAAGGAATGGAACAATGCTATTTGCAGCAACACGGATACAACTAGAGATTTTTATGCTAGGTGAAGCAAGTCAGAAAGACAAATACCATATGATATCACTTATATGTGGAATCTAAAATATGACACAAGTGAACCTACCTATAAAACAGAAACAGAATCACAGACATAGAAAACAGACTTGTGGTTGCCAAGGGAGAGGGGGATGGGGGAGGGATGGAGTGGGAGGTTGTGGTTAGCAGATGTTAAGCTTTTATATATAGAATGGATAAACAACAAGGTCCTACAGTATAGCATAGGGAACTACATTCAAAATCCCATGATATGGGCTTCCCTGGTGGCGCAGTGGTTGAGAGTCTGCCTGCTGATGCAGGGGACGCGGGTTTGTGCCCCGGTCCAGGAAGATCCCACATGCCACAGAGCGGCTGGGCCCGTGAGCCATGGCCGCTGAGCCTGCACGTCCGGAGCCTGTGCTCCGCAACGGGAGAGGCCACAACAGTGAGAGGCCCGTGTACCAAAAAAAAAAAAAAAAAAAAAAAAAAAAATCCCATGATAAACCATAATGGAAAAGAATATTAAAAAAAGAATTTATATATATATATCACATAAGAATTGCTTTGCTGTATAGCAGAATTTAACACATTGTAAATCAACTATACTTCAAAAATAATGTTTATACAATTTTTTAAAAAGTAAAGAAACTTAACCTAGAAGCCCCCTTAGCTTACTACTCAGTGTGATCCTCAGACTGGCAGCATGTGAATCTACCTCCCCTGGGGGCTTGTTAGACATACCGACCTTCATCCCAACCCAGACCTACAGACTCAGAATCTGCCTTGTAGCAAAATCCCAGGTGATTCACATGGGCAATCAGGCTTCAGAAATGTCTCCAGCACTGATTTCCCATCCTTGGCCAGAAGTGCATCGCACACTCAAACTGAAACCAATTACTGGCGGGCAGACTAGAATTACCATTATTGGCTTAGGTTAATCAAAATTCACCCCCAGGGACTTCCCTGGAAGTCCAGTGGTTAAGACTCCATGCTTCCATTGCAGGGGGTATAGGTTTGATCCCTGGTGGGGGAACTAAGATCCCCCATGCCACGAGGCGAGGCCAAAAAAAACAATCACCCCCAGGGGCCGAGGAGGAAGTCTAGTTTTCTTTGAAGCTGGATACCTGAATAACATCAAGACTCTATTAGTAAGAAAGAAGAGATTGGGGGAAAGTTTTTGGTAGGCAGCTAAAGCGTGTCCCAGGGAGACAGACAGATAAGCAGGTAAATTATAAAACAGTGTTATAAGTACTAAGATTGAGATATTAAATGTGCTGTTAGAGCCCAGAGGAAAAAAAAATCAACTAACTGCTTTGGGATGTTGAAGAAAACGTCACAGGATAGGTGACACCTGAGGAAGGTTGTGAAGGATGAATAAGAACTTTCCTGCAGATACCAGGGTGAAGGATATTCCAAGCAAAAGGAATAGTATGTGCAAAGACAAAATGTGTTGCAGCATATTCCTCTTTAGCAACTCTGTGAATTCCTCCTGAATTCAGCACTAAAAGCTCTGGATCACGGGATGTGTTGGGAGAGAGAAGATGCACCAGAAGATATGGCTGGAGAAAGCGGATAGAGCTGGGAGTTGTGCTGTAACATTCTTCAGAAGAACAAGGCTTTCTTTAGTCCCACAGGATCCACTCATCCCCTCTTACTTAGGAATTTTTCCCAGGAATGTTAACTCTCTCACACAGATTAAGCCACTTAAACCCTCTGTCCTGGGTGTTCAAATCAAGGGAAACATAAAATGGAGGACACAAAAATACCTCCATCCACTGGCCAGGTCTGAGGTTGACTCTTAGACGCTGCTTAACCAGGACAGAAAGTGAAAACACTGTCCGTCAAAGACAACGTTCCTGACTGTCAGCTGCTTCTCTTCTGTCCCTGCAGGGAACAGGCAGCTGGAGAATTCATAAGATTGGGAGCCTTGATATGGAATTAATTATTCCCCTCTTCAAAAATGACATTGAATTAGGTGGAAAGGTAAAAGGAATGGGGCCTTTTATATCCTTTAATGATATTCTGAGTGCTTAAACTAAGTCTTTAATTATGATTCCAGAAATTGACCCACCTCTATCAAGGCTGGGGCTATGTTTAGAAAGATACCAGTTTAAGAAATATCTAAAATAATTTAGAACTGTGTTTCACTGAAACTGCTCAATCTAACAGACCAGGGACTGTCAAACTCTGCGGCCAAGGAACAGGGGTGCCCATCCCTAAATCAAAGAACAGCCAGCTCTTCCTAATTCACAGAAATTCATGGGGAGAATATTTAGGTTTTTTCCCAAAAGTTATTTTCTCATACACTTCTCCTGGGTTATTATTTATCTATAAGGACTCTGCAGCAAAATATATATTCGGTATTTTTAAATCTAACATTTAAAACGCTCATGGCATCCTGTAAATAGCCTCCTGATTTCCAGATGCTGCCTCACCAGAACACATTTGGGACTCATGTATAACCATCAACCAACTAAAGAATCTTCCCTGAGAGAATCATCTAAACACAATTTATTTGCAATATGTGGATACATAGTAATGTATCTATGTACATCATCTATGTATGAATGTGTATGAAACTATAAACATGATTATTTTTCACACTAGTAGAATTTTTCTTCTTTGGTGGGCTATATTCCAGGTCCTTACATTTTTCTGCCAACAAATGTAGCAACTAGATTCCAAGTCAGCTTAAAAAGCATATTATAAGTGGGTATGGGGAATTAATATGGAACAAAATGTCAATGATTTTGCCAGTCACATCATACACATTATCTCATTCAGTCTTCAAAACAACATATAAAGTTGTTAATATTTTAAAAACTTTAAAATAATATTTTAAATATTAAAAAATTTAGGGCTTCCCTGGTGGCGCAGTGGTTGAGAGTCCGCCTGCCAATGCAGGGGACACGGGGTCGTGCCCTGGTCTGGGAAGATCCCACATGCCGCGGAGCGGCTGGGCCCATGAGCCATGGCCTCTGGACCTGCACGTCCAGAGCCTGTGCTCCGCAACGGGAGAGGTCACAACAGTGAGAAGCCAGCATACCGCAAAAAAAAAAAAAAAAAAAAAAAAAAAAA
>NW_006791240.1:3820173-3852920 GCF_000442215.2 Lipotes vexillifer
AAGGCCACAACAGTGAGAGGCCCGCGTACCACAAAAAAAAAAAAAAAAATTTAGATAATATTTTAAATATTTTAGATAATATTTTTCTCATTTTTCTTATAAGGAAAAGTTTCAGGGAGGGTGTCATGCTCAAGATCATATGACCCAATGAGTGGTGAACCAGGGTTTGAACCAAAGTCTTTGACTTCACACTGCCTATTCATATTGAGTAGGGAATGTTCTGCATATACCAGCTCACCATTACAAAGTCTATTTGAAAAGGTTTTCAGTGCAACTTTAGTCCATCGAGCTAAAATAGCTATTTGAAAAACATTCTGCTAGATGATGGGATGCAAAGACAATGAAGACACAGCCCTCTCAGGCCTGGAGGAGCCCGCAGTCTGAGGCAGGAAGGTAGAAGCCATAAGGCAGAATGTGATAAATGCTATTCAGAGGCACAAGATGTTCATCCTGCCAGCAGTGCTCTCCCACGTTCACACCCTGGTGAGCTCCCAGCTCTTCTAAAACCCAGGGCCGCCTACTCTAAGAAGCCAACCAGAAACCCCCCTCTGCTACTTTCTCTTCTGCTTCTGTTGCACCTTACACAATCCCCTCATCCAACTATTAACTCTATGCATTACATGTCTGTCTTCCCACTAGGCTTTGATTTGTTTTAAGAAATAAGGGTTATCTGGCTATCACCTCACTCAGTTTTTTGGAGACCAGAGTTAGTCAGCTAATCTGGATCATGTGATCCTACCCAAACATTAGGTTCATCGAGAAAAGATATTCCTCCCACAGCAAGAAAGAGGGTTCCTAGGTCAAGGGCACACTCAAAACTTATCTGTCCTACTAGAACCTCTAAACAAGATCTCAGGGTCCACTTACAGAAGCATGTGAAGAGAGCACCTCAATGAGATAGCTTCCCTTTTATCTCTGAATATTATATATTCCTAGCACACTGCCTGGTACATAGCAGATGCTTGATATGTGAATAATAAATAAATGACTGAATGAATGAAAAAACAGAATCTTCCATATTGAATATGTACTTAGGAGATGGATTATACGGGATACTAGAGGCTTTTCTCATTTGAAAAGAACATTATGTTAGTGTGTTTTCCAAAGGTATTATTTAAGCTCAAATTCAAATTAAAAATGGGAACATATTAACTCACAATGGAACTTGGAAACTGGCTCAGAAATTATGCTACAGGGGCAATTCCCTCCTTGTTTTAAAGCCTTGCTTCTGGACTTCCTAACGCTTCCTTTGTTTCTGGCATTCTACGGGGGCACTCACAGGATTGCTGAGTATGCCAGCAAGGAATCCATTCCCAGCAAGGATCTATTAAGTCTTTGGGTCCAACTGAAGACTCAGTTCTCAGCATCCTCTAGGATGTTACACCACAGTTCTCACTACCTTGCACTAACTTGTTCATCTTCTGTAGTGTTAAAAAGACCATGGAGCTTGTCTTCTTAGGTATCTAGAAAGCTCCTTAAAAGCTAAACCTGTCTTCCACTTGCTTTGAATCCACTATTAGCAAATGTGTGCTAACACCAGCCAGAGAAAATAGCAGATACTCAATAAACATTTGTTGAATGAATGGCTGGGAATGTCTCACATTTTTATGGCAAATTCTTACTTATCAAAGAACATCAACGTACCTAATGTCATTTGAGCTTCAGATTAAGGAGGTACACAGGTTGATACTCCACTTTATAGATGAAGAAGCAGAAACACAGAAAAGAGAAATGATTTGTTCAGAAAAAAAGAAAAAGAAAAACAGGACTGAATTTCAGATAAACAATAAATAAATTTTAGTATAAATATGAGACCATTGCCAAAATGCATGGGACTTAATAATACTAAAAAATTGTTCATTATATTTACCAGAAATTAAAATTTAACTATGTCTTGTGTTTTCTCTGGCAAGCCTAGACCAATGCAGTTTGTTAGTGGCAAAAGGCAAAAGGAAATCATTTCATCACGATCAAATCACTGAAATGCCCACATTAGTCTATAATTAAACTGAAAACAAAATGACGGAAATCAAGAGATGCCTGAGTTGAAACGTTATCAATACGGGCAATGAAATTTTGTCACAATTCCCAAGCTCTTTAGGAAGAGGGCAATTTAGCCCAAAGTAACTACAGTAAGATATTTCATGAGATATTTTAGATGTAGTGAGGGTTCTATCTGGTACCTAAGATGGAATTTGGGCAACTCTGGCAAACTTGCAGAGCCAGCCCCCAAAGAATTCTATTTGCTGAAAGACCTAAGAGCCCCAGGCAGAGAGATATCAAGTTTTTATTATTTGCCTACTCTGTGGTGACACAGAGATGAACAAGACAGATATGGCCTCTGCCTTCCCAGAGCAGAGAGGCTATAACTGTACAGAATTCCCCTTAAGGGGCCAAGAGGCTAGAAACATCCCACTTGGCCAAGTAATCTGTCCTCAGAAACTGCGAACAGCTATTTAGATTACAGCAGTATTTGTCCTACAAACTCTCCCATGTTCATCTTCCTGGACTGCGTACCAGAAAGAGAGAGGACTACAAGGAATATGAAAGAGCTGTTTCCCTACAGCTTCTGTAAAGCACGGAGAGTACAAGTAGCCCTGCGTTCCACCAAGACTCACAGAGTGTGATATGGGCTGGAAGAGGGCATCCTCCCTTCCCTCCCTGCACATCTGTAACAGGCTGTGACATAAAAGAGAAGAGGACATGGCAAACTTAGGAGAAGGCTCATTCAGGAACACACGTGTGAAACCCCCAGAAACACCCAAACATACTTTGGGAGGAATTTGCAAGGGTGGGAGGTTCTCTGTTAGCAGGTTAGGGCAGGAGATGATGAAAAATTGAGATGACCCCCCTTAGTGCCACTGGCTGATGAGCCTTGGGAGTCCTGGGCTACATGAGGCAGCTGATTACACTCAACTGTCAACCATTAAATTCTGGAATATCACCATGCCCAGTTTCAACCAGGTCAGAACCACATGGCAGCATATCTGGGCTTCTTTATTAATTTTATCTTTCTGAATTTACCTCTAATGATTTAAATCATTTAAAGCAGTTAAAACATTTTTAATCATCCTAATACATATAATTTTTACTCAACTCTTTAAATACCTTGGCAGGCATATTAAAGGCCAAGATAAAATATTAAAATTTTCCAAGATAAGACAACCTTCTAGTTCATAAAAGCTATATTGCAACAGCCCTTACAGAGAAATATAATACAAGGGACTTGGGAATTAAATGTAACTAATCATATCCTAGGGTTCATCTAATGAGCTGCTCAAGACTTCATGTTTTCCTTTGCCACTGGCACATCTGCTGGGTGATTAAAGATGCTTTTTTGAGAAGCAGAACAGGTGCAATAGTTAAGACTTTCCACAGGAAGAGACAAACATAAAAAAAACCCAGGGTGGAGCACAATTCACTTGCTAGTGTTTTACAGGGGAAAATTTTTTCATAACAAAAAAGAATTTGTTAATTTACCCTAAATTTATATACAGTACTATGCAAAAACATGAAGAGTCATTTTTCTCATCTTTAAAAAGACGCTAATAACTATTATAGATTTCTTAATTAGGGCAACATTCTAATTCCCCTCATTCCTTTTTGTTTATTTATTGCATTTCATTCTATTTTTTTCTACAGATGTCTCTAAGAATATTCACTGGCTTTTCTAGCTCAGCTTACCCTCAGGTGTAAAGTAGTCAAGGTCCTAGTAAAATATACTTTTCCATATTGACACATTTTTTGGTAATTTTATCTCTTAATTTAAAAAGTGCCTCAACTGAGTTTCCAAATATGACCCACCTACCCACTCTCTAATTTTCCTTATCTTTCAGAAGCCATAGCTCACGGATGGTTGAACCTCAGATCTGTCCTACCTTCTGGAACAACGTTTCTCTCTTCCATTTTCCATCAGCCACAACCCCTCTGAAGCCCCTCTGCCTTTTATAATCTACATGTATGATGTCATACCACAACCCCCATTCTAATTTTCTCCGCAGACTTTCTCTTGGCAAATGCCTCAGTAAGTTCACATTTAAAAGAGTCGACCATTCTGCTATGAAACTAGCATCTATTAAAAAAAATTAACAGCATTTCATCAAATAAAAACCAAAAAGAGTATTAAAATACAAATGTGTATCGATCCATATACTGATGCATGATTCCTATTGTAACTGAAGTTGTGATAAATAAAAGAGGCATGGTATAATCCCTAGAGCAAGCACTAAATGAAAAGAGATATACCTAAAAAGCCAATAGATGAATTAAAATTTTACTAAAAACATTTCATGTACAAAAAAGAAGACAGGAAAGGAGTTACAGAGGAACAAAAAGAGATGATGTAAGTTGAAAACAAATGACAAAATGGTAGACCTAAATTCAACTGCATAATTAATTACATTGAATGGAAGAGACTAAACACTGTGATCAAAAGATAGAGATATTCAGACTATATAAAAAGCAACACTCAGCTGTATGCTGTCTATCACAGAAGGATTTAAAATACAAAGATTAAAAATAAATTGAAAGTAAAATGATGAAAAAGACATATCATGCAAACAGTAAGCATAAGAAAGATGAAGAGACTCTATTAATATCAGACAAGATAGACTTTAAGACAAGATAACCTTCCAGAGACAGGAAAAAGTTAAGATATAACAATCATACATGTATGACACCTAATAAAAGAGCTGCATAATACATAAAGCTAAAGCTGTCTAAACTGAAATAGACAACAGTCAGAGCCAAGTTTTCCACACTCCTTTCTCAGTAATTGATAGAACAAGCAGACATAAAATCAGTAAAAATACAGAAAACCTGAACAAAACTACCAACCAATGTGACCAAATTGACATTTATTGACGCTCCACATAACAACAGCAGTATTTTCAAATGCATGTGAAACATTCACCAAGATAGACCATATGCCATGACAGAAAAATAATCTCAGTAAATATAAAAATATTGAACTCATATAGCATGTGTCTTATGACCCACAACAGAAAAATATTAGAACTTAATAACAAAATATATCTGGACTATATCCATATATTTGGAAATTAAGCAATATACTTCTAAATAACCCAAAGATCAGAGAAATAAATCAAAAAACAAATTAGAAGATATTCAGAGTTAAATTAAACTGAAAACACAAGATATCAAAACTTATGGGATTTAGCTAAAGAAGCGCTTACAGGAAAATTTATAGTTTCCAATGTTTGTAAGAGAAATGAAAAAAAGCCTAAAATCAGATATCTATTTTTTTCTTTTTTTCTTTTTTTTTTTTTGCATTACGCGGGCCTCTCACTGTTGTGGCCTCTCCTGTTGCGGAGCACAGGCTCCGGACGCGCAGGCTCAGCAGCCATGGCTCACGGGCCCAGCTGCTCCGTGGCATGTGGGATCTTCCCAGACTGGGGCACGAACCCGTGTCCCCTGCATCAGCAGGCGGACCCCCAACCACTGCGCCACCAGGGAAGCCCTAAAATCAGATATCTAAAATTCCCCTTTTAAAAGCTAAAAAAAAATACTCAGTAAAGCACAAAATAAGTAAAAGAAAGGAAATAATATCAGAAAGTTAAAAATTAAACAATAGATAAAATCAATAAAACTAAAATAAAGTTCTTTGAAAAGATTAATGAAATTGATATACATCTACCCATACTGATCAAGAATAAAAAAGAAAAGAAACAAATTACCAATATCAGAAATGAAAGAGAGGACCTTACCACAGAACCTACAGAAATTAAAAGGATGATAGGAAATATTATTAATAACTTTATGGGCATTCTTCCTTTCTGCCGAAGCCTGAAACTCTGCTTGCTCTGCCAAGACTAGAACTTCCTCCTCTTCAACTAGCACTTCAGACAACCTCCAAGGACCAGCACTTCTGAAACAGGTCTTGGTGCTCTGACTGGGTGTCAGGACTGAGCCTCAGAGGTGGGAGAGCCAAGTTCAGGACACTGGATCACCAGAGACCTCCTGGTCCCACGTAATCTCAATCGGTGGGAGCTCTCCCAGAGATCTCCAACTCAACACTAAGACCCAGCTACACTCAACAACCAGCAGGCTCCAGTGCTGGACACCCCACGCCAAACAACTAGCAAGACAGGAACACAACCCCACCCATTAGCAGAGAGACTGCCTAAAATCATACTAAGTTCACAGACACCCCAAAACACACCACTGGACGTGGTCCTTCCCACCAGAAAAACAAGATCCAGCCTCATCCACCAGAACACAGGCACCAGTGCCCTCTACCAGGAAGTCTACACAACCCACTGAACGAAGCTTAGCCACTGGGGGTAGACGCCAAAAACAATGGGAACTACAAACCTGCAGCCTGCAAAAAGGAGACCCCCAAACACAGTAAGTTAAGCAAAATGAGAAGACAGAGAAACACACAGCAGATGAAGGAACAAGGCAGAAGCCCACCAGACCAAACAAATGAAAACAGGCAGTCTACCTGAAAAAGAATTCAGAGTAATGATAGTGAAGATGATCCAAAATCTTGGAAACAGAATGGAGAAAATACAAGAAATGTCTAACAAGGACCTAGAAGAACTAAAGAGCAAACAATGATGAACAACACAATAAATGAAATTAAAAATTCTGTAGAAGGAATCAATAGAAGAATAACTGAGGCAGAAGAATGGATAAGTGACCTGGAAGATAAAATAGTGGAAATAACTACTGCAGAGCAGAAAAAAGAAAAAAAGAATGAAAAGAACTGAGGACAGTCTCAGAGACCTCTGGGACATTAAACACACCAACATTCGAATTACAGGGGTCCCAGAAGAAGAAGAGACATTACGCGGGCCTCTCACTGTTGTGGCCTCTCCTGTTGCGGAGCACAGGCTCCGGACGCGCAGGCTCAGCAGCCATGGCTCACGGGCCCAGCTGCTCCGTGGCATGTGGGATCTTCCCAGACTGGGGCACGAACCCGTGTCCCCTGCATCAGCAGGCGGACCCCCAACCACTGCGCCACCAGGGAAGCCCTAAAATCAGATATCTAAAATTCCCCTTTTAAAAGCTAAAAAAAAATACTCAGTAAAGCACAAAATAAGTAAAAGAAAGGAAATAATATCAGAAAGTTAAAAATTAAACAATAGATAAAATCAATAAAACTAAAATAAAGTTCTTTGAAAAGATTAATGAAATTGATATACATCTACCCATACTGATCAAGAATAAAAAAGAAAAGAAACAAATTACCAATATCAGAAATGAAAGAGAGGACCTTACCACAGAACCTACAGAAATTAAAAGGATGATAGGAAATATTATTAATAACTTTATGGGCATTCTTCCTTTCTGCCGAAGCCTGAAACTCTGCTTGCTCTGCCAAGACTAGAACTTCCTCCTCTTCAACTAGCACTTCAGACAACCTCCAAGGACCAGCACTTCTGAAACAGGTCTTGGTGCTCTGACTGGGTGTCAGGACTGAGCCTCAGAGGTGGGAGAGCCAAGTTCAGGACACTGGATCACCAGAGACCTCCTGGTCCCACGTAATCTCAATCGGTGGGAGCTCTCCCAGAGATCTCCAACTCAACACTAAGACCCAGCTACACTCAACAACCAGCAGGCTCCAGTGCTGGACACCCCACGCCAAACAACTAGCAAGACAGGAACACAACCCCACCCATTAGCAGAGAGACTGCCTAAAATCATACTAAGTTCACAGACACCCCAAAACACACCACTGGACGTGGTCCTTCCCACCAGAAAAACAAGATCCAGCCTCATCCACCAGAACACAGGCACCAGTGCCCTCTACCAGGAAGTCTACACAACCCACTGAACGAAGCTTAGCCACTGGGGGTAGACGCCAAAAACAATGGGAACTACAAACCTGCAGCCTGCAAAAAGGAGACCCCCAAACACAGTAAGTTAAGCAAAATGAGAAGACAGAGAAACACACAGCAGATGAAGGAACAAGGCAGAAGCCCACCAGACCAAACAAATGAAAACAGGCAGTCTACCTGAAAAAGAATTCAGAGTAATGATAGTGAAGATGATCCAAAATCTTGGAAACAGAATGGAGAAAATACAAGAAATGTCTAACAAGGACCTAGAAGAACTAAAGAGCAAACAATGATGAACAACACAATAAATGAAATTAAAAATTCTGTAGAAGGAATCAATAGAAGAATAACTGAGGCAGAAGAATGGATAAGTGACCTGGAAGATAAAATAGTGGAAATAACTACTGCAGAGCAGAAAAAAGAAAAAAAGAATGAAAAGAACTGAGGACAGTCTCAGAGACCTCTGGGACATTAAACACACCAACATTCGAATTACAGGGGTCCCAGAAGAAGAAGAGAAAAAGAAAGGGACAGAGAAAATATCTGAAGAGATTATAGTTGAAAACTTCCCTAATATGGGAAAGGAAATAGTCTATCAAGTCCAGGAAGCACAGACAGTCCCATTTAGGATAAATCCAAGGAGAAATATGCCAAGATCCATATTAATCAAACTATCAAAAATTAAATACAAAGAAAAAATATTAAAAGCAGAAAGGGAAAAGCAACAAATAACATACCAGGGAATCCCCATTAGGTTAACAGCTGATCTTTCAGCAGAAACTCTGCAGGCCAGAAGGGAGTAGCAGGACACATTTAAAGTGATGAAAGGGAAAAACCTACAACGAAGATTACTCTACCCAGCAAGAATCTCATTCAGATTCGACAGAGAAATTAAAACCTTTACCAACAACCAAAAGCTAAGAGAATTCAGCACCACAAAACCAGCTTTACCACAAATGCTACAGGAACTTCTCTAGGCAGGAAACACAAGAGAAGGAATACTCAACCATAAAAAGAAACGAAATTGACTTATTTGTAGCGAGGTGGATGGACCTAGGGTCTGTCATACAGAGTGAAGTAAGTCAGAAAGAGAAAGACAAATACCATATGCTAACACATATATATGGAATCTAAGAAAAACAAATGTCATGAAGAACCTAGGGGTAAGACAGGAATAAAGACACAGACCTACTAGAGAATGGACTTGAGTATATGGGGAGGGGGAAGGGTAAGCTGTGACAAAATGAGGGAGTGGCATAGACATATATACACTACCAAACGTAAAATAGATAGCTAGTGGGAGGCAGCCGTATAGCACAAGGAGATCAACTTGGTGCTTTGTGGCCACCTAGAGGGGTGGGATACGGAGGGTGGGAGGGAGGGAGATGCAAGAGGGAAGAGATATGGGAACACATGTATATGTATAACTGATTCACTTTGTTATAAAGCAGAAACTAACACACCATTGTAAAGCAATTATACTCCAATAAAGATGTAAAAAAAGAAAAAAGAGAGAGAAAGAAAAGACCTACAAAAACAAACCTAAAACAATTAAGAAAATGGTAATAGGAACATACATATCAATAATTACCTTAAATGTAAATGGATTAAATGCTCCAACCAAAAGACATAGACTGGCTGAATGAATACAAAAACAAGACCTGTCCATATGCTGTCTACAAGAGACCCACTTCAGACCTAGGGACACATACAGACTGAAAGTGAGGGGATGGAAAAAGATATTCCACGCAAATGGAAATCAAAAGAAAGCTGGAGTAGCAATTCTCATATCAGACAAAATAGGCTTTAAAATAAAGACTATTACAAGAGACAAAGAAGGACACTACATAATGATCAAGGGATCAATCCAGAAGAAGATATAACAATTGTAAATATTTATGCACCCAACATAGGAGCACCTCAATACATAAGGCAAATGCCAACAGCCATAAAAGGGGAAATCGACAGTAACACAATCAGAGTAGGGGACTTAACACCCCACTTTCACCAATGGACAGATCAACCAAAATGAAAATAAATAAGGGAAAACAAGCTTTAAATGATACATTAAACAAGATGGACTTAACTGATATTTATAGGACACTCCATCCAAAAGCAACAGAATACACTTTCTTCTCAAGTGCTCATGGAATATTCTCCAGGATAGATCATGTCTTGGGTCACAAATCAAGCCTTGGTAAATTTAAGAAAACTGAAATCCTATCAAGTATCTTTTCCGACCACAATGCTATGAGACTAGATATCAATTACAGGAAAAGATCTGTAAAAAATACAAACACCTGGAGGCTAAACAATACACTAGTTAATAACCAAGTGATCACTGAAGAAATCAAAGAGGAAATCAAAAAATACCTAGAAACAAATAACAATGAAAACACGACTATCCAAAACCTATGGGATGCAGCAAAAGCAGTTCTAAGAAGGAAGTTTACAGCAATAAAATCCTACCTCAAAAAACAAGAAACATCTCAAATAAACAACGTAACCTTACACCTAAAGCAGTTAGAGAAAGAAGAACAACAACAACAAAAACCCCAAGGTTAGTAGAAGGAAAGAAATCATAAAGATCAGATCAGAAATAAATGAAAAAGAAATGAAGGAAACAATAGCAAAGATCAATACAACTAAAAGCTGGTTCTTTAAGAAAATAAAACAAAATTGAAAAACCATTAGCCAGACTCATCAAGAAAAAAAGGGTGAAGACTCAAATCAATAGAATTAGAAATGAAAAAGGAGAAGTAAAAACTGACATTGCAGATATACAAAGGATCATGAGAGATTACTACAAGCAACTCTATGCCAATAAAATAGACAACCTGGAAGAAATGGCCAAATTCTTAGAAAATCACAACCTTCTGAGACTGAACCAGGAAGAAAGAGAAAATATAAACAGACCAATATCAAGCACTAAAATTAAGACTGAGACTGTGATTAAAAATCTTGCAACAAACGAAAGCCCAGGACCAGATGGCTTCACAGGCGAATTCTATCAAACATTTAGAGAAGAGCTAACACCTATCCTTCTCAAACTCTTCCAAAATATAGCAGAGGGAGGAACACTCCCAAACTCATTCTACGAGGCCGCCATCACCCTGATACCAAAATCAGACAAGGATGTCACAAAGAAAGAAAACGACAGGCCAATAACCCTGATGAACATAGATGTGAAAACCCTCTACAAAATACTAGCAAACAGAATCCAACAGCACATTAAAAGGATCATACACCATGATCAAGTGGGGTTTATTCCAGGAATGCAAGGATTCTTCAATATATGCAAATCAATCAATGTGATACACCATATTAACAAATTGAAGGAGAAAAACCATATGATCATCTCAAGAGATGCAGAAAAAGCTTTCGACAAAATTCAACACCCATTTATGATAAAAACCCTCCACAAAGTAGGCATAGAGGGAACTTATCTCAACATAATAAAGGGTGTATATGAAAAACCCACAGCCAATATCGTTCTCAATGGTGAAAAACTGAAACCATTTCCACTAAGTTCAGGAAGAAGACAAGGTTGCCCACTCTCACCACTATTATTTAACATAGTTTTGGAAGTTTTAGCCACGGCATCAGAGCCAAAAAAGAAATAAAAGGAATCCAAATCAGAAAAGAAGAAGTAAAACTGTCACTGTTTGCAGATGACATGATACTATACAAAGGGAATCCTAAAGATGCTACCAGAAAACGACTAGAGCTACTCAATGAAATTGGTAAAGTAGCAGGATACAGAATTAATGCAAAGAAATCTCCTGCATTTCTATACACTAATGATGAAAAATCTGAAAGAGAAATTAAGAAAACACTCCCATTTACCATTGCAACAAAAAAAATAAAATACCTAGGAATAAACCTACCTAAGGAGGCAAAACACCTGTATGCAGAAAACTTGGATTTGATTCTTGGATTGAAAGAATCAACATTGTGGAAATGACTATAGTACCCAAAGCAATCTACAGATTCAATGCAATCCCTATCAAACTACCAATGGCATTTTTCACAGAACTAGGACAAAAAATTTCACAATTTGTATGCAAACACAGAAGACCCTGAATAACCAAAGCAATCTTGAGAAAGAAAAACGGAGCTGGAATAATCAGGCTCCCTGACTTCACACTATACTACAAAGCTACAGTAATCAAGACAGTATGGAACTGCCACAAAAACAGAAATATAGATCAATGGAACAGGATAGAAAGCCCAGAGATAAACTCACACACATATAGTCACCTTATCTTTGATAAGGGAGGCAAGAATATACAATGGAGAAAAGACAGCCTGTTCAATAAGTGATGCTGGGAAAAATGGACAGCTACATGTAAAAGAAGGCAATTAGAATACTCCCTAACACCGTACACAAAAATAAACTCAAAATGGATTAAAGACCTAAATGTAAGGCCAGACACTATAAAACTCTTAGAGGAAAAGAGAAAACATAGGCAGAACACTGTATGACATAAATCACAGCAAGATCCTTTTTGACCCACCTCCTAGAGAAATGGAAATAAAAACAAAACAAAACAAAAAAACAAATGGGACTTAATGAAACTTAAAAGCTTTTGCACAGGAAAGGAAACCATAAACTAGACAAAAAGACAACCCTCATTACTGGAGAAAATACTTGCAAACGAAGCAACTGACAGAGGATTAATCTCCAAAATATACAAGCAGCTCATGCAGGTCAATATCAAAAAACACAAACAACCCAATACAAAAATGGGCAGAAGACTTAAATAGACATTTCTACAAAGAAGGTATACAGATTGCCAACAAACACATGAAAGGATGCTCAACATCACTAATCATTAGAGAAATGCAAATCAAAACTACAGTGAGGTTATCACCTCACACCAGTCAGAATGGCCATCATCAAAATGTCTACAAACAGTAAATGCTGGAGAGGGTGTGGAGAAAAGGGAACCCTCTAGCACTGTTGGTGGGAATGTAAATTGATACAGCCACTATGAAGAACAGTATGGAGGGTCCTTAAAAAACTAAAAATAAAACTTCCATATGATCCAGCAATCCCACTCCTGGGCATATACCCTGAGAAAACCATAATTCAAAAAGAGTCATGTACCACCATGTTCACTGAAGCACTATTTACAATAGCCAGGACACGGAAGCAACCTAAATGTCCAATGACAGACGAATGGATAAAGAAGCTGTGGCCCATATATACAATGGAATATTACTCAGCCATAAAAAGAAACGAAATTGAGTTATCTGTAGTGAATTGGAAGGACCTAGAGTCTGTCATACAGAATGAAGTAAGTCAGAAAGAGAAAAACAAATACCGTATGCTAACACATATATATGGAATCTAAAAGAGAAAAAAAAAGGTTCTGAAGAACTTAGAGCAGGACAGGAATAAAGACACAGACAGATGTAGAGAATGGACTTGAGGACACAGGGAGGGGGAAGGGTAAGCTGGGACGAAGTGAGAGAGTGGCATGGACATATATACACTACCAAATGTAAAATAGATAGCTAGTGGGAAGCAGCCGCATAGCACAGGGAGATCAGTTCGGTGCTTTGTGACCACTTAGAGGGGTGGGATAGGGAGGGTGGGAGGGAGATGCAAGAGGGAGGGGATATGGGGATATATGTATACGTATAGCTGATTCACTTTGTTATACAGCAGAAACTAACACAACAATGTAAAGTAATTACATTCCAATAAAGATGTTTTAAAAATTAATAACTTTATGCCAATAAACTCAACCATATAGAGGAAGTAGAAAAAGTCTTTGAAAGACACAAATAACCAAAACTATCTCAGCATGAAATAGAGAACCTAGATAGTCCTATATTAATTCTTTAAAATTGAAAGTACAATTTGCATCCTTTGCATTAAGAAAATGTATGCCAGGAGAACTTCACAGGTGAATTCTAAGAAACATTTAAAGAAGCAATAATACAAATCCTACACAGAATCTTTCAGAATATATAGAAGAGAACACTTCCTCTATTTGTTTCCTAAGGCTGGTGCAACAAATTACCATAAAGTTGCTGGCTTAAAACAACAGAAATTTATTCCCCTCACAATTCTGGATGCCAGAAATCCAAATAGTATCACTGGGCCAAGATCAAGGTGTCAGCTGGGCTGCACTCCCTCCAAAAGCTCTAGGTAGAATCCTTTTCTTCACTCTTCCAGCTTTTAGTGGCTGCCAGCATTCCTTGGCATGTGGCCCTGTTACTCCAATCTATGCTTCTATGGTCTCACTGCCTCCCTCCTCTTCTGTATACCATCTCCTTTTCCATCTGTGTGAAATCTCCCTCTGCTCTTGCTTGTAAAGACACCTAACGATTGCATTTAGAGACAATCTTTATAATCCAAGATAATCTCTGCATTTCAAGAAACTTAATCATATTGGCAAAATTCTACTTATGTATAAGATGACAATCAGAGATTCTAGGGATTAGGGCATGGATATATCTCTGAGGACCTTATTTAGCTTACCACACTTCCCAACTTATTTTATTAACCCATATTACTGATACCAAAAACACTCAAAGGTATTATAAGAAAAGAATATCACTCATGAATATAAATACAAAATTCCTTTAAAAATAGTAGGGCCTCACTGGTGGCGCAGTGGCAGAGAGTCCGCCTGCCGATGCAGGGGACGCGGGTTCGTGCCCCGGTCTGGGAAGATCCCACATGCCATGGAGCGGCTGGGCCCGTAAGCCATGGCCGCTGAGCCTGCGCGTCCGGAGCCTGTGCTCCGCAACAGGAGAGGCCACAACAGTGAGAGACCCACATACTGAAAAAAAAATATATATATATATATATATATTAGCAAACCAAATTCTGCAATATATACAAAGAATATGCATTAAAATCAAGTAAATTTTATTTTAGAAATGCAAGGTTAGTTTAACATCTGAAAATCAATTAATATAATTCACCATACTAATCAAGTAAAGTAGGAAAACCTTATGATTATCTCAACCAATATAGATAATCTATTTAACAAAATTAAACATACATTCATGATAAAAGTTCTAAGCAAACTAGAAATAGAAGGAGATTTCCTCAACCTGGTGAACAGAAGTTATGAGACTCCTACAACTGACATTGTTCTTAATGGTGAAGGACTGAATGCTTTCTGCTTAAGATCAGTAACAAGGCAAGGATGTCTGCTCCCCTTATTTCTATTCAGCAACTTACTGGAAGTCCTAGTCAATGCAGCAGGCAAGAAAAGGAAACCAAAGCATGCAGTTTGGAAAGAAATTAGATTGCCTGTATTTTTAGATAATCATATCATATATATATAAAATCCCAGAGAATCTACACAACTGCTACTAGAACTAATAAGCGAATTTAGTAAGGTCACAAGGATCGAGGTCAACATACAAAGATCAATTGCATTTCCATGTATCAGCAAGGAACAACCAAAAAATGAAATTTAGAAAAAAATCCATGCATAGTAATGCCAAAAAACCAAAATACTTAGGAATACATTTGATCAAACTTACACAATATCTTTATATTGAAAACTACAAAACATTACTGAGAGAAATTAAAGAAGACCTAAATAAAAGGGTAAATGTATCATGTTGTGAATTGGAAGATTCATTCTCATTAAGATGCTATTTCTCCTCAAATTAACCTATCCACTCAATGCAATCTCCATCAAAACCCCAGCAGACGCTGTGTAGAAAATCACAAGCTGATTCTAAAATTTATTTGGGAATGAAAAGGACCTAGAAATACCAAAATACTTTGGAAAAGAACAGTTAGAAGACTTACACTGTCTGACCTCATACTTATGATAAACCTACGTCAGTATCGCATTAGCATAAGCATAAGGCATTTGGACCAGTGGAAAAGAATAGAGAGTCCAGAAATGGATCCATACTAGCACAACAATAAGAAGACAATCCAATTTTAAAATGGACAAAAAATTGGGCATTTCATGAAAGAAGATATACTAATGGCCAATGAGCACACGAAAAGATACTCAGCATCACTAGTTTTCAGAGAAATAAAAAATTAAAACCTCTATGAGATATCCCTGTCCACATATTACAACAGCTAAAATTAAAAGAAATGACAATACCAAGTACTGGTGAGGAGTTAAAGCAACTCTAAATCTTATGTGTTGTTGGTGGAAGGGCAGAATGGTAGAGGCACTTGGAAGACAGCTGGTAGTTTGTTTGTTTCATCAAATTCAACATAACATATGACCTAGTAATTCCAGTCCTAGGTATTTACCCAAGAGAAATTAAAGCGCATGTGCACATACTGTATATGAATGTTCATAGCAGCATTGTTAATTATAGCCCTAAACTGGAAATATCCCAAAAGTCCATCAACTGTTTAACGGAATTCTATTCAGCAATAAAAAGAAACAAACTACTAATATACACATAGAATAGATAAATCTCAAAAACATTATTCAAGGAGAAATAAGCCAGACACAAAAGACTATAGCATATGATTCCATTTTATGTAATTCTAGAAAAGGTAAAAACTATAATGATACCAAATCACTGATTGTCTGAGGCCAGGGATGATGGGGGTCAGGGATGGACTACAGAGAGGCACCAAGAAAGCTTGGGGGGTGATGATAAAAATGTTCCATGTCTTTATTGTGGTGGTGATTACATGGATACACATTTGCCAAAACTCCTCAAACCATACACTTAAAATGAATGAATTAATCTCACTGTATCCAAATTAAACCTCAATAAATCTACTTTTAATATATATATACATATATACACACACACACATATATATACACACACATATAGCAAAGATGAACCCAGTTTACTAATAATGGTGGTTATCATTTACTGAATGTATGTTCCACGTAGGCCATAGCACCTGCTTCCCAGATGAAAAAACAAACTGAGCTGGAGAGGTGTCCAGTGACATCTACAGGGTCACGCAGCTGGTAAGTACCTGAGCCGTTGTTCAAATGCAGATGGATTATCTGACTCTAAAGGCCTGCTCCACCGGTCAGACCACTATCTGTCCTGCTCTGAGGAAGCCAGAGGTGGTAACAGGGCAGTCATTTGGTAGCTGCAGGCCTGTCCTCAAGGGTCTACCCTGAATGCAGTCAGAACCTGAAAGGTCTTATCTGCCAGGCCAGCTCATGGAGCCCCGCAGTCACAGTGATTGAGATCCCGGAGACTGCGTGCTTAATTCTCCATTAATTTACTGTCCAAATACTGCAGCCTGGGTATTATCTGTTGTAGCAAAGCTGACAAAGAGAGAATAATGCCGATGTCATGAACTACCCCTGAATTCTTGTAGGGAGATGGATTGACTGCAGCTTTGACAAAGGAGCCAGGACTAGAGCTTCAGCACTGAACACAGAAAGAACATCTTTCCTGAGAGCAGAGGCACTGCAGCTGAGATTCTCCCGCTGTACTATAGTCTTTCATCCATGGCAGAAGGGATTCATGTTCTAGAGCTGAAGCCAGGGAATGGAAAACTCGTAATCATAGAGACCACTTACTGCACGTTTGCTGTGTGGTTCACATTTCATGCCCATTACCTTATTCATTCATCCCAACCAATCTGTGAATTTTACAGATGAACTGAGGCTCAGAGAGGGTTTCATCAGGTAACCAGGCTCCTCCACACGGCTGAGTGTTTTGAGGGAAATGGGTCAGCTCTGCAGCCTGTTGAGTCACTTCACAATAGCAGTGGCCAAGATCTTCTAAGACCAGTCAATCTGACATTTCCCCTTAGCCAAAGCCTCACTGCAGAGCAGGAACTCTCCGCCTTCCCAATCACACAAGCGTGGGTGTCCTATGGCCTCTGCGCTCCTCGGGCTGGGTTGGTGATGGCGAAGCTGGGAGACGAGAGCCGCCACATGCAGGCAGGAAGCAGGAGGCGAGGCACTGGTGCCCTGTGTCAAGCCTAACGCAGAGTTGATCCAGTGGCTGAGGGCCATGGAAACAGACGAAGCCCAGAGTCATCTGGAATTCATTCAGCTGTTAAGCGTGACTTCTCAGAAGGTATCTAGAAAAATACCCAGAGCCTCTTCCTCCTACCTCCTCCCTGGAATGGAGACGCAATGGCTGCTGAAGCTCCTTCTATCTTGCACCATGAGTCAAGTTTGAGAGGCAGGCCCCATACCAAAGATGGAAGAGCACAGAGTCACAAGGAGCCTGGGTCACTGACAGTGCACAGAGCCACTGCACACGTGCCAACGTCCATCTTTCTCTGATGACAGAGAAAACAATCTAATTTGCTTAAGTCACTGTAGTCAGGTCTCTGTGACTGGCAGCCCAGTGCAATTTCTGAATGCATTTAGAATCGCTGTCTGAAAGCATCTTGTTATTTGTTTTCTTTTTCTATAGACGAGTAAAATAATACAAGCCCTTCTCTGAGAAAGGGAAATAGGCAATCAGAAACGTGAGCTACTATTTAAGAAGAGAGTCAACTTTAATTATGACTCTTTCACAGGGAAACTATGAAGCAAATCACTTGGGCTTAAAGTGCTTTTGTTTATTCTGGATGCTGTGCTATAAAATGCCTTGCTCTGTGCTGATAAGGAAGCTGAATTTATGGCCTAGTAAACTAAACAATTAAAAGGAAAACTACTTGCTAACTAATCAGATTGAGGCAAAGGTCTCAGGAATATAAATTTGACTCTTCTCTGTTTTCCTTTACAAGTCACAGATTTGTTCCCTGCTATCCAATGCAAAGAGATAAGGGCCCTCTTATAAAATTATTTTACTATAAAGCATATCTTTATCCAATTAAAATGCATACTTCCTGTGTTTATGAAGGTTAAGGTTTGCGAAACATGTTTTGGTTAATAGTAGGAAATCATGAAACATGGCAAATGTGGGTTTAGGGATAATATGTGAATTCAACTTAATGTTAATTGTTTCATATATAACTAGCTTACAATGAACTAACCAAGTTTCTTTCCCATTTCCTGCCTTAAAGTGAATCACTTGTTTTACACTCACTACACAAATTCTAGTTGAACTTTTGATGTTTTGAGGTGGCTATTACTATGTACGGAATGCCTGCTGCAGTTGTTTTAACAAACTTGGATGAAATAAAAATATACCCGACATATTCAACACCAAGTCGATGTGATATTTGATTCTTTATCTACATTAGCTTCTCCTCACAAAAAGAGCCCCCATATTTATACAGCAAATCACCCTCAGCCCCTGCCACTCCTCATGCCCTTAATGGATGTCTAATCAACTACCATGTTATTCCATTGACCATTTCATAGTTCTTTGAAATATAGCACTCAGAGTGGTCTCCACCAATCAGACAGCATTTCCATGAAGAGTGACAACTATTTGCTATCCCTGATGTGTGTGTGTGTGTGTGTGTGTGTGTGTGTGTGTGTGTGTGTGTTTTCAAGTCATTAAACTATAAATTTAAAGGTGAGGGGTGAGAATACATCTCTGTCTCACATTAAAAACTGTTACTTGACCTGTCAAAAGAATTTAGGAACACGTTCTATAGAAATTTATTCAGTATATTCAATCACCAGGGGCTTCTACTGAACTCGGCAGCCCAGCTCATAACCGATTCCTGTCTATAGACTCTAAGACATAGTCCAGAACTACCACAATTGAATGCAATTCCTAACATATTTGTTCACAGTTATTCATTGTATAATGCGCTTATGCATATAATAGCCATGTCCAAGGATCTTACTTGCTCTTCAAAATATTAACCTGAGAAGCTGACTTGAAGTTTACCAATAAGGAAACCATTATAATTTTAGATAGAATATCCAGAAAGCTAAGAGGCCAATAATTTTGTCAGAGCAAAGAGTTGCCCTTTAAAATATGGGGGCAGATTACATTTGGGGACCAGCCTTCTGGGATCATGCCCATAGAATGTAAAAGGTAAATAAACTGGCAGTGTTTTGAGGCCACCAATCACAGAGGTCCCTAAACATTCTGAAGATCTGAGACCTTCCCCTAGTGCTTCACTGAGCTTCAGTTCGCTGTGGTTCTTTAAGTGTACGATATTTGTCATGGGAGTGGTGGCTGCCTCAGCAATGTGTTCTGGGATCTAGTCACAAAGGTGGAATCTGCAAATGTACAGGCATTTAGCCCTGGACTGGATACAAGGGGGTTGGGAGTCTCTTGGTGTTATAGTACCCAACGCACTTCGTATGTCAGTAGACACATCCCAAAGCATAATCACAGCACCAGGCTGGAAGACCGAACCCAGGCTCTCACCAGTCAGTGTACTCGAAGTGTTTTTCCAAGATACTATTTAAGTTTCAAAATGAAATATAAATTGAATAAAAAAATCTCACCTGGCCTATTCCAGTTTTAATTTCATGTATGCTACTGTAAGCTGGAAAGAATTGCTTTTATCCTATTTGACAGTCTTTGATAGCAGATACTAAGGAGGTTATTCCCATGTTGCCCAGGAAAAATGTGGTTAGAGAAGGGGTTTCTCAAGATATGGTGTCACCTTGAAAATATGAGAATACACACACACGTACATATATGTATATGTATAAAATGCATATATATGTATGTGTGTATATATATATATACACATATATAACACCAACACACACCTATACACATATTGTAAACAGTTATACACTGCGTATGCATATTTTATATATGTGGCTATATACAAATATTCGAGCTTTTTAGGAATGTCTGAATACAGCTTTACAGCTTTTTGGTCTTTTCAGCATTGGAAGGAGGCATTTGACCCAAGCCAAGGGTAAGGCTGGCCCTTCCCAGGAGAGAATGAAAACATTTCACTTCAATAAGAACTGCACAGGCCCAGGCCCCAAACTTGCAGCTGTGGACCATCCAGTCTTTACGTGCTGCGACCGCTCCACCCTCACTCCCAGCAGCGCCTGCAGGATGAGTTGTTGGCCCACCCTGGCCTGCCACCGGCATAGACTTAACCCACAGTGCCCTCAGGGCACTTGTAAGTGCAGAGGGGACCTTTGAACACCTAACAGGGTGATGGGGAGAAATCCACCATCTTCATCCTTCAGGGGGACACACCCACCCTGCCATTTTTTCCCCACAACTGGAAAGATAAAAGGCTTAACTAAAACCCATAATATTAGACAGCATGCCATACATTATTATGAAAGCACAGGAGAAAAGCGACGAATATCAAGTTCCTCACTTTTAGGCCTGAAGCCAATCGTGTTCTAAAAAAGGAATCTAAAAAAGGAACCTACTCCCCGGACCACTTGTCATTTTTTGGTGCTTGTCTTAACATCAGACCTGACTGCTGGGAAGCAATGTGTTTATATGCCAAGCTAATCAGCATCTGGCATTGCCTTGCTCCTCTGGCCATGGAATGAATCAGCTAATTATTTCTGATCTGTAACGTACTCTTTGTGGGGGAGGTCAGGGGTCCAACAGCACTCACCGCTCACCCTGTCCTGACTAGATAAGAAAGGGAAGGACCTCCTCCACCCTCAGGGTGTTGCTAAGATGCTGAGAAATGATGCTGGAGTGGACACTCCTCTCCACAGGGGAAATCAAGGGGTAAACATCCACAACGACCTTGGATTCACTCAGCAACCCTTGGAAGGAAATGTCACTGCAATATTTATAAATTCTCTTCCCTTCACAGGAACTGACTTAGGGTACTAATAATCTATGCATCGTTCTCTTTGCAGGCACACAGTTAAATACACCGGAAAACAGGAATTAGGAGGAGAGAGACAGCCCCTCTCCGCCCCACTCCCCCATCATCCAGAATCCTGGCTTCTTGTCTTATTTGTTGTTCCTCATAAGAAAGTACTCATGAGGAAGAGTGACTATCAAGACTCTCTCCCCTTGGGGTGGTTCTAGTACTTTTTTTAAATTTGACAGATAAAGTAGTCAGCTATGCAGGGGAGAGCTTAGCAGTTTCCACTCACTCACTCACTTTACTGATTCATAACAACGTCAAGCATTTACACAGCTCACCGTGCTCTGAAATCTTTTATAAGCTCTCAGTTGTTATCATCCCTCAAGGGTCACCTTGCTTTATAAACGAGCAAATGCCATCAGAGACAGGAAGTGAGTAATTTAAAGGGCTGGAATGAGTCAGAAACAGAATTGGGAATGGGATTTAAAACTCCTGAGCCACCTTCTGTGTAGACTTGGAAGAAGGGGGGTCAGGAAGGTACCTGGGTAGGGAGATTGGGTGTTTGTGGCTCTTCAGTATTCATATCATCAGGATACTGAGTCTCCAGCAAAATTGTGGGTTTTGCCTTTCCTATTCCCATGGGAATCATTCATTCATTTATTTAGCCAACACGAGCTGGGCACCTGCCCTACCCCAAGTACTGGGTTAGGAGCTAAGGATGCAGAAGTCTAACGGATAGAGGCAGACATGAGCTACGTGATGACACAGCACAGTGACCTCACGGAAGCTTCATACCTGAAGTCTGCTCACAGCTGTGGGGGACGCAGCCTGGGGAAGATCCCGCTCTCCTTGTGGATGGGAGGGAGTGGCCAGTGAAGATTCTTCAAGGGAGAGACAGCTGAGCTTGTCACAAAAGGTAGAAAAATGAGGGAAGGGCTGTCCAGGCAAAGGGAACAACCCAAGTGAAGGCAGACGGTAAGTGAGAGCTTGGGTCCCCCCGGGCATACGTTGTATAGGGAGGGCCCAGCTGGACCCTGGGGACACAAGACGGTCTCCTGGCATTAAAGTGACCAAGGAGAGAGAGCAAATGGAGACAGGCAGTGAGAGTCCACAGGAAGCAAGTCATGATGCAGAGGGGTGAGGAAGGGACAGCAAATAGGGACTCGTTTCTCAAGAAGCCTGACTGCGAAAAGGATAGAGATTTTGCTGACTCTCCTACACACAGCCGGCCTCCATCCTGACTCTAACAACATAAAAAGGGAAGAACATCAGCATCCGTCATCAATTCTCATTACTGAAGTGGAATTTAATTTTTAAAAATATAATCCATGGGATAAATTACCAGTTTCTATTTTCCAAGAAAATCTGTTTTAGAGGATGACTTTGACTCTTACTTACCTGTTGAAAAAAGGTGAATTTTGCTCTGCTATGAAATCTCTAGTAGGCAAGCCAGGTATGTCTCTCTGCTCAGTTGTCCAAGGAAGCTGGACACATGATGCGTCTAGAAGAAGGAAGAACTGGGTCTGCATGCCGTGTTCTCTTCAGAGTGCACTTCACAGACTCTAGGTGTCTTGGGGAGAAAAAAAGTTTAAGTAAAATAAGTGATGGTGTCAGTGACTAAGTTTTGGCATAAGCTAGAGGAACTCTTCACAGACCACTGGACTGGCACATTCCAGAAAGTTCTCCCTGTGGGAGAGACACGGTAGCCAGCTCAAGACCAGTACCCTTTCATGACAGTTGCCATCCAGCAGCCCAACTGTATGAGGCTTCCCATATATTCAGAGGAGGGGCAAATGAGCAGAAAGCATTCCACTCATGTCTGGAACTTCCCTTCTGTAATGTCTGGCTCTTGTCTGGTCCAGAGCCTCCAACCTTCACCCTCAATTTTTTTTTCATCTATTTATTTAAATCGACATAAAATCAGCCTATTTCTTTCTTTTCTTTTAAGATTACTTGGGAAATATGTGCAAAGAAAAAAAAAATTCCCATAATCCTACCACTTAAAAAACAACTGTATAAAATAAATGAAAATCTCCCCAGACATCAAACCCACAGAGAGAAAATTTCTGAAATAATTTATTGTTTATCCATCCCAATTTTTTCTTAGTAGATACATATCTTTTTTAACAAACAAAAAAGTAATCGTACTATAAACTGAATTCCAACCTACTTTCTTCATTTAATGTACCTGGACATCTTTCCAGAAAATACTGTAGAGCTCCCTCTTTTTGGATGACTGCATAATATTCCATGATATGGATGTAATAATTTATTCAACCTTATAAGATAAATAAGTACGAGGGATGTGACGTACAACATGATAAATATAACTAACACTGCTGTATGTTGCATATGAAAGTTGTTAAGAAAGTAAATCCTCATCACAGGAAAAAATCACAGGAAAAAATTCTCAAAAGTTCTCTCAAAAGTTCTCATCACAGGAAAAAATTTTTTTATCTATTTCTTTAATTTTGTACCTGTATGAGATGATAGATGTTCACTAAACTTACTGTGGTAATCACTCCATGATTAAACCATTACACTGAATACCCTAAACTTACACAGTGTAGTATGTCAATTATATCTCAATAAAACTGGAAGAAAAAAAGGAAAAGAATAATGTATTCAACGCTTAAGTTAATGATGCCTATCCACCCTTGTTTGTTTCAATGTTCTGCTGTTACCCACAAGGCTGCAATGACCATCCTTGCAGATGAGTCTCTATCACACCAATAACAATAAAGTTACAATAAATGGGAAGAACAATAAATGAGAAGAATATCAGCATCCAAATCCAGGTCAGTACTGCATCCTCATCCCCTTGATCATCATCAGCATTAGATACAGATGGATATTCTGCTTCTTAAAACACTTTCTCCTCTTCCTTTTGTGATAGCACACTCCTCGTGTTCCTCAACCACTACTTCTCAGTTTCTTTTCAAGCATTCATTCATTCACAGATATTTGCCATGTCTCCTACAGTGCCAGGCACTCTTCTGGGCATTGGGAACACAGCAATGAATCAACATGTTGTCACGGAGTTGACTGTTATGGAGAGGAGTGGTTAATGAGCTGTACTGCAATGTGGGTAGTAATAAGGGCTATGAAGGAAACTAAAGCAGGTTAAGGACAAAGAGAGTGTTGGGGGTGCTCTTTTGCATAGGGTGGTCAGGAAAGGCCCCTACGTGGAGGTGGCATTTGAGTAGGCACTAGACACAGCAGTCGTTGGAGACCTGGGACCATCTAGGGAAGTGCATTGCCTGCAGAGAAAGAGCAGTGCAGAGGCCCTGAGGGGAGCCTGCCCGCACATCCAGAACAAGAAGGCTGATGTGGCTAGACCTTAGTGAGGAGGGTGGGGCAACCAGAGCATCCTGTCAGTGGGGACTCTAGATTGTAGGAGTGAGCTGCTCTGATGGCTTATTCTTTTTTTTTTAATTTAATTTATTTTTTTATACAGCAGGTTCTTATTAGTTATCTATTTTATACACATACGATCTCCCAATTCATCACACCCCCACTCTCACCCCCCGTCACTTTCCCCCCTTGTGTCCATTCGTTTGTTCTCTACATCTGTGTCTCAATTTCTGCCCTGCAAACCGGTTCATCTGTACCATTTTTCTAGGTTCCACATATATGCATTAATATATGATATCTGTTTTCCTTTTTCTGACTTAACTTCACTCTGTATGACAGTCTCTAGATCCATCCACATCTCAACAAATGACCCAATTTCGTTCCTTTTTATGGCTGAGTAATATTCCATTGTATATATGTGTACCACATCTTCTTTATCCATTCGTCTGTCGATGGGCATTCAGGTTGCTTCCATGACCTGGCTAATGTAAACACTGCTGCAATGAACATTGGGGTGCATGTGTCTTTTTGAATTATGGTTTTCTCTGGGTATATGCCCAGTAGTGGGATTGCTGGATCACATGGTAATTCTATTTTTAGTTTTTTAAGGAACCTCCATACTGTTCTCCATAGTGGCTGTATCAATTTACATTCTCACCAACAGTGCAAGAGGGTTCCCTTTTCTCCACACCCTCTCCAGCATTTGTTGTTTGTAGATTTTCTGATGATGCCCATTCTAACTGGTGTGAGGTGATATCTCATTGTAGTTTTGATTTGCATTTCTCTAATAATCAGTGATGTTGAGCAGCTTTTCATGTGCTTCTTGGCCATCTGTATGTCTTCTTTGGAGAAATGTCTATTTAGGTCTTCTGCCCAGTTTTGGATTGGGTTGTTTGTTTTTTTAATATTGAGCTGCATGAGCTGTGTATATATTTTGGAGATTAAACCTTTGTCAGTTGATTCGTTTGCAAATATTTTCTCCCATTCTGAGGGTTGTCTTTTCATCTCGTTTATGGTTTCCTTTGCTGTGCAAAAGCTTTTAAGTTGCATTAGGTCCCATTTGTTTATTTTTGTTTTTATCTCCATTACTCTAGGAGGTGGATCAAAAAAGATCTTGCTGTGATTTATGTCAAAGAGTGTTTTTCCTATGTTTTCCTCTAAGAGTTTTATAGTGTCCGGTCTTACATTTAGGTCTCTAATCCATTTGGAGTTTATTTTTGTGTATGGTGTTAGGGAGTGTTCTAATTTCATTCTTTTATATGTAGCTGTCCAGTTTTCCCAGCACCACTTATTGAAGAGACTGTCTTTTCTCCATTGTATATCCTTGCCTCCTTTGTCATAGATTAGTTGACCATAGGTGCGTGGGTTTACCTCTGGGCTTTCTATCTTGTTCCATTGATCTATGTTTCTGTTTTTGTTCTGATGGCTTATTCTAAGGCATGGAAAGGAGTGGTGGGAATCCACAGGTCCCATTGAGTGTTGGGATGTGAGGTGTAAGAGAAAGAGAGGAGTCCTTTGGGTCCTTTGCCTATCCTGCCTCTTCTGCCTACTCTCTGGATGTGGAAGGGGCCATGGGCCTCTACTCCTCTCCACCTGTACATTTTCTAGAGGTGGTTTCCTCTTATCTCAGGCTTTATGCACTACCTATATGCCGAGGCCACATTGATACCCAAATGCCTTCTGGATAGCTCCACTTGGATACCAAATACTCCACCTCAAATACAAACTGCTCAAATAGAACTCTTGATAACCACCAGCCCTCACCCTGCTCTGAAAGCTCCCTTCCCCCCATCTTAGTCATGGAAGCCCTGTATGTATAAGAGCACAGGACTCTGGGACCAGGCGACCTGGGTCCCCACTCCACCACGTGCAGACCATCTCTGTGACTGAAGTATAGAACAGAGGGATAAGTGATGGGTTGTTGTGAGACTTCAATGATTTATGCACGCAAAGCAGTCAGAACAGTGTCTGGCACTTGGTAAAATCCAGTGTCAGTGTTTTCTATTATATTTATGCCACTACTCCCGGCTGCCCATGCTCTGAAATCATCCTGACACACCACTCACTCAAAAACAAACAAGAGCTGGTCTAAGATCTGGGAGGTGGTCATGTCTCAAGAGAGCTGCAACAGTTATTTAATTAGTATTTAGTTAGGTGAGCTAGGGCAAGAGAAAGAGCACTTTATTATTTGGAATCAGATATGAATGGTTTCCAAATTTTACTTACAAGCTAGGTGTACTGGGAATGTTATTTAACATTTCTCTACATCCTCATATTTAAAATAGGAATAATATTACATACCCCTCGGGGTACTATAAACTTTAAATAGAATAATGCATATAAAGTGTGAGCTCAGTGCCAGATAATAGCTATTATTATTAAGATAAGGGATTTGGCTTTTTGAGCCTCAGAGTAGTCATGTGACATCAAACGAAAGAAGCAGTGACAATAAATTCCTCTCCAACAAACCCATCAGTCATCTGGGAAACAAAAATTGCAAAAGGCTTTTGTGAAGCCCCATGATGCCCAGGGGAGGGTGCAGCCCAGGACCATGGTGGGATGTAAGTGTCCTCTGATTACAGCACCATCACTCAAGGGTCACGTTTGTAACCAACCCAGACCCCAAGGGCAGGGCATGTTGTGAGCCCATTTCCAACTGTCTGCTCCAATTCTCAAGAGCAGAACAAAACCATTAATGTTTAATATATTTAAACAAAAGCCTTCTGTTATTAATCACTTTAAGCCCCAGTGATGATTATTAAAACATAGTGGATAGGGTCTTATTTTTAAAGCTTGATTTTTAATGACTGAGATAGAAATCAGAACTAAAAACCATTGAGCTCCCTTGTTTTTCAGAGTTTTTTTTTTTTTCCTGTGGGACAGAGCCCTGGGGAGATTTCCTATCTCTCCTGAAAAGCTAGGGCTCCCTCTCTCCCTTCCGTAGCTTTTCCTCTGCATTCTCAGGGAGGGGCCTGGACACTCCCGACAGAACACGCCAGGCTGACTTCCCCGGCTCCAGGCCACAGGGCCCCTCAGAGGGGAATCAGGTAAGAGGCCAGAACTTCTAGCAGCCCCCAGCCTCAACTCCTGACCCTATAGCCACAGCTTGTGGAAGCTGACCTCAGTTACAGGGTACAATGAACTTGCGATAAGTTCATTTTTTCATTGCTGGTCACTTCTGGGGAGTTTTGCAAGGTTGGCTGACCCTCTCTTATTTCCTAGGACAGCTGGACCTCCACCTTCACACTGGGACCAAGGAGGGGGGACTGTCAGGGGAGGAGGAGAAGGCAGGGAGACTGGCCCAGCCTCCACTCTGCTGTTCCCTGCAGGTATCAGAGCATAGGTGGGAGCTGGAGCTTCCAGACGACTGTGCAGCAAGGAGCTAAGTGGACCAGGCACTTCAGTGGAACAGGTCAGGTAGCTGTAATGGGAGGGGGGAGACCCCTTGAATAATGGCAATCAAAAATATAAAATTCCTAGGAATAAAGTTTCACAAGATATGTACAAGACCTATTTAAAGAAAACAATAAAATTCTGCTGAGGGAACACAGGATATTTGAATAAATGGAAAAATAATTCTGTTTTTGAACACATCCTCCATATTATAAAAAATAACAACTCTCCTGAAATCAAACTGTACATTCAATGCAAATCCCAATAAAAGATTTTAGGGTTTTTTTTCCTTTGATATAGAAAAAAATTAATTTCAAAGTTCTTCTGAAAGAATGAGCATGAATAAATAGCCAAGCAGAATAATGGAGTATTTGTCCTTCTAGATATTAAAACGTATAAGTATAAAAAGTAAAGCATTATACAATTAACAGAAAGCTCAGTAGTAAAGAATCCACAAACTGATTCATATATTAATGAGATTCTGATACATGATAAAGGTGGACCATTCAACAAAATGAGCTGGGAAAACTGACTTAGTCATTTGGCAAAATAGAAATGACAAATCTCTACCATCGAAATAAATTTCAGATGGAGCAAATATCTAAATGTAAAAATACACATTTTAGTTAAAATACTGAAAGAAAACAGGTAATTGATTCATATTCTTGATATGCAACTTTTTAGATGGTCACCGGACACTATATATCAACATTTTAAAGTCTGATCCAGCAATTCTATTCACAAGAATTTATCCCAAGGACATTATGGGTCAAATTCACAGAGAAATATGTATAAGGAAGTTGATTAAGTAATGTGTATAATGGTGAAAAACTGGAAACACTTTAAATATCGGTTAAATAGGGGAGTTGTAGAAAGATGGCGGAGGAGTAAGACGCGGAGATCACCTTCCTCCCCACAGATACACCAGAAACACATCTACATGTGGAACAGCTCCTACAGAACACCTCCTACAGAACACCTACTGAACGCTGGCAGAAGACCTCAGACCTCCCAAAAGGCAAGAAACTCCCCCCGTACCTGGGTAGGGCAAAAGAAAAAAAAAATTAATTAAAAACAGAGACAAAAGAATAGGGACGGCACCTGCACCAGTGGGAGGGAGCTGTGAAGGAGGAAAGATCTCCACACACTAGGAAGCCGCTTCGCGGGCAGAGATTGCGGGAGGCGGAGCGGGGAGCTTCGGAGCCGCGGAGCAGAGCGCAGCAACGGGGGTGCGGAGGGCAAAGCGGAGAGATTCCCGCACAGAGGATCGGTGCCGACCAGCACTCACCAGCCCGAGAGGCTTGTGTGCTCGCCCGCCAGGGCGGGCGGGGCTGCGAGCTGAGGCTCGGTTTCGGTTTCGGTCGGAGCTCAGGGAGAGGACTGGGGTTGGCGGCTTAAACATAGCCCGAAGGGGTTAGTGTGCCCCGGCTAGCCGGGAGGGAGTCCGGGGAAAAGGCTGCACCTGCTGAGGAGGCAAGAGACTTTTTCTTCCCTCTTTGTTTCCTGGTGCGCGAGGAGAGGGGTTTTAAGAGCGCTGCCTAAAGGAACTCCAGAAACGGGCGCGAGCCGCGGCTAAAAGCTCGGAAACCAGAGACGGGCGGGAGACGCTAAGGCTGCTGCTGCCGCCACCAAGGGGCCTGTGTGCGAGCACAGGTCACTATCCACACCCCTCTTCCGGGGAGCCTGTGCAGCCCGCCACTGCCAGGTTCCCGGGATCCAGGGACAATTTCTCAGGGAGAACACACGGCGGGCCTCAGGCTGCTGCAACGTCACGCCGACTTCTGCCGCCGCAGGCCCGCCCCGCACTCCGTGCCCCTCCCTCCCCCCGGCCTGAGTGCGCCAGAGCCCCCGAGTCAGCGGCTCCTTTAACCCCGTCCTGTCTGAGCAAAAAACAGACGCCCTCCAGCGACCTACACGCAGAGGCAGGGCCAAATCGAAAGCTGAGCCCCTGTGAGCTGTGAGAACAAAGAAGAGAAAGGGAAATCTCTCCCAGCAGCCTCAGAAACAGCGGATTAAAGCTACACAATCAACTTGATGTACCCTGCATCTGTGGAATACCTGAATGGACAGCGAATCATGCCAAATTGAGGAGGTGGACTTCTAGAGCAAGATCTATGATTTTTTCCCCTTTTCCTCTTTTTGTGAATGTGTATGTGTATGCTTCTGTGTGAGATCTTGTCTGTATAGGTTTGCTTCCACCATGTGTCCTAGCGTTCTATCCGTCCATTTTTTAAAAAATTTTTTTCTTAATAATTAATTTCAATTTAAATAACTCTATTATACTTTACCTTCTTTCTATCTTTCTTCCTTCCCTCCTTTAGACAACGAATCATCCCAAATTGAGGACGTGGACTTGGAGAGCAAGTTTTATGATTTTTTTCCCCTTTACCTCTTTTTGTGAGGGTATATGTGTATGCTTCTATGTAAGATTTTGTCTGTATAGCTTTGCTTCCACCATTTGTCCTAAGGTTCTATCCGTCCCTTTTTTTTCCTCTAAATAATTATTTTTTTAATTCAATAACTTTATTATACTTTACTTTATTTTACTGTATCTTCTTTCTTTCTGTATTTTCTCCTTCCTTCCCTCCTTCCTTCCTTCCCTCCTCCCTCCCTCCTTTCTTTCCTTCTTGCCTTCTTTCCTTTTCTTCTTTCTTTCCCTCCTGCTTTCTTCCCTCCTTCCTTCCTTCCTTCCTTCCCTCTTTTCTTTCTTTCTTCCTACTTCTACTAATTCTCTCTACTTTCTCTCCCTTTTATTCTGAGCCGAGTGGATGAAAGGCTCTTATTGCTCCAGCCAGGAGTCAGGACTCTGCCTCTGAGGTGGGAGAGGCAACTTCAGGACACTGGTCCACAAGAGACCTACCAGCTCCACATAATATCAAACGGCGAAAATCTCCCAGAGATCTCCATCTCAACACCAGCACCCAGCTTCACTCAACGAACAGCAAGCTACACTGCTGGACAACCTTTGCCAACCAAATAGCAAGACAGGAACACAACCCCACCCACTAGCAGAGAGGCTACCTAAAATCATAATAAGTCCACAGACACCCCAAAACACACCACCAGACGTGGACCTGCCCACTAGAGAGACAAGATCTAGCCTCATACACCACAACACAGGCACTAGTCCCCTCCACCAGGAAGCCTACACAACCCACTGAACCAACCTTAGCCACTGGGGACAGACATCAAAAACAACGGGAGCTACGAACTTGCAGCCTGCATAAAGGTGAACCCAAACACAGTAAGATAAGCAAAATGAGAAGACAGAAAAACACATAGCAGATGAAGGAGCAAGATAAAAACCCACCAGACCTAACAAATGAAGAGGAAATAGGCAGTCTACCTGAAAAAGAGTTCAGAATAATGATAGTAAAGATGATCCAAAATCTTGGAAATAGAATGGACAAAATGCAAGAAGCAGTTAACAAGGACCTAGAAGAAATAAAGATGAAACAGACAATGATGAACAACACAATAAATGAAATGAAAAATACTCTAGATGGGATCAATAGCAGAATAAATGAGGCAGAAGAACGGATAAGTGACCTGGAAGATAAAATAGTGGAAATAACTACTGCAGAGCAGAATAAAGAAAAAAGAATGAAAAGAACTGAGGACAGTCTCAGAGACCTCTGGGACAACATTAAACGCACCAACATTCGAATTATAGGGGTTCCAGAAGAAGAAGAGAAAAAGAAAGGGACTGAGAAAATATTTGAAGAGATTATAGTTGAAAACTTCCCTAATATGGGAAAGGAAATCGTTAATCAAGTCCAGGAAGCACAGAGAGTCCCATACAGGATAAATTCAAGGAGAAATACGCCAAGACACATATTAATCAAACTGTCAAAAACTAAATACAAAGAAAGCATATTAAAAGCAGCAAGGGAAAAACAACAAATAACACACAAGGGAATCCCCATAAGGTTAACAGCTGATCTCTCAGCAGAAACTCTACAAGCCAGAAGGGAGTGGCAGGACATACTGAAAGTGATGAAGGAGAAAAACCTGCAACCAAGATTACTCTACCCAGCAAGGATCTCATTCAGATTTGATGGAGAAATTAAAACCTTTACAGACAAGCAAAAGCTGAGAGAGTTCAGCACCACCAAACCAGCTTTACAACAAATGCTAAAGGAACTGCTCTAGACAAAAACACAAGAGAAGGAAAAGTCCTATAATAACGAACCCAAAACAATTTAGAAAATGGGAATAGGAACATACATATCGATAATTACCTTAAATGTAAATGGACTAAATGCTCCCACCAAAAGACACAGATTGGCTGAATGGATACAAAAACAAGACCCATATATATGCTGTCTACAAGAGACCCACTTCAGACCTAGAGACACATACAGACTGAAAGTAAGGGGATGGAAAAAGATATTCCATGCAAATGGAAACCAAAAGAAAGCTGGAGTAGCAATTCTCATATCAGACAAAATAGACTTTAAAATAAGGACTATCAGAAGAGACAAAGAAGGACACTACATAATGATTAAGGGATCGATCCAAGAAGAAGATATAACAATTGTAAATACTTATGCCCCCAACATAGGAGCACCTCAATACATAAGGCAAATACTAACAACCAT
>NW_006791240.1:3856445-3898578 GCF_000442215.2 Lipotes vexillifer
CCCCCCCCCCCAGTGTATCCCCACCAAAAAAAAAAAAAAAGTATATGTTCTTACCAGTGTAATCTACCTGATTCTGAGAACTCTTTTGGTTCAGTTTGCTGAAGTGTATGTAACCAACGACTATGCCCTTGGAGCTCATACCGTTCCCTCCCATAAGGCTACTTCTCTATCCCAATATTGGCCAATCAAAATCCCACCACCCATTGGTTGACTACACTGAATATATCCTTCGAATGGGCCACCTGGAGGGGTGGGATAGGGAGGGTGGGAGGGAGGGAGACAAAGAGGGAAGAGATATGGGAACATATGTATATGTATAACTGATTCACTCTGTTATAAAGCAGAAACTAACACACCATTGTAAAGCAATTATACCCCAATAAAGATGTTAAAAAAAAAAAAGAAAAGAAAGTATCGGTTAAATAAATTATAGTATATCCATACAATGAAACTCTAAACAGTCAATTAAAATAATGCTACATAACCACACTGATAGATACTGTCTGGGTGTCCCGAGGAAACGTTGTTCTTGTTCACAGTCCCAGCAGCAGTTCAAGTGCATGCCTGTTGCTCCAGCCTCACCAGCACAAGTGGGTGTCATCTACATGCTTGCTTTCAGGAGCTGTGGGTTTTTTCTGCCCATTAACAGACAATTCTGCCCTATAGGTGCATGCTGTCAGCCTCAACTATGCATGGTTTGTCCTGCAATGTCCTCCAAATGACCAGCTGAAACAAGTGACAGTCTAGATCAGGAGACCTGTGCACCTGATCTGCAGACCAGAGCCACTTCACAAGGGCCCTGTGTCCCCCAGAATTGCAGGCAACGTTTTGGTGTTTATGCAAATAATTGACCAATGACAGGATATCGCATCCATGTGTGGATCCACTTGCAGAAATGTGTGGCATTTCTATGGTCACCTCCCCAGTGGGCTGTGGAAATTAACTGAGTTCAGGCTGTGGAAAACCTAAGCTGTTACATGAAATGCTAAAATTGCTACACTTCCCAGACTGTAACGTTCCGCCTGTGGTCTTGGGACCCGAAGACCAGATGCTGCACCCAGTAATAACTTCACTCTCATCCAACTTCAGTAACTCAAGGTGGAGCCAATTTGGGGGTTTGATCTGGTACTTTCTTACTGAGATTCATCTGAGGCTGACTACCCCCCAGGAGAAATGGGAGATAAGAAGCATCGTCCACACCTGCACCACAGAGTGCTGGAGACGAAAACTCTGACAATGCAGAACCACCACAGGGAACTCGAGATGGATAGCCTCTGTTGCCTTTGGTTGAAAGGTGAAGAGGGCAGCTGTCTGGGCAATTTGAATGGACTGTCAGGGGAAGAGAATTAAGTAGGCTAATTTAGAACCACACTAAAATACTTCTCAAAAAAATGATTCAGCTTGGGACATAGTGAAGAGTGATCACCTCTGAATGATTTTTATTTTCTTGCTTTTCATATGTTTGTTTGTTTGTTTACCTGAGTTGTCCTGGCCCAAGATATAAAGATGGTGTTTATATAATAAAAGTGGTATAAATCACTATTCCAAAGCTTTGAAGATTAGTTTTCAAACTGTTAAAAAATGCTGTAGGTCTCAATTACACTTCAGTAAAAATTTAAAATTTTTAATTAAAAAAAATTGTACGTGTGCCAGGAAATTTTCTATGGAAACGTAAACTTACAGCAATTTATAAGGAAGTGGTTATTGATTACAATGGAAGGAAAGACTGTAAACTGCCTACGTTTCATGCAGGCCATGCTATTTCCATTTAAAGAAGTTAACTAAGAGAAGAGAAAGATGAGGAACTGATGCAAAAGCAAAAACTCAGGAGTAAACCAGCAGCGAATAAAGAGACAATTATGATCTCTGTGGTGTCTTACTTCTATGCTTTATTTTACATTCTCCCTCTTCTGCTTATACATAAAGAAAATAAAGACACAGTGTATGGAAAGGTAAACTGAAGCCACTCTTAATTAAAGAGGCAGAAACCCAGATGGGTTGTAATACTTTAAGGCTACAGCAAGAAGTACATCAAATAGATTCTGCTACATTTTTGATAAATTCCCTTCACAAATATGTAGAACTACTTAGCAATCTGCCATGAGAGGAAAAGCAAGTCATAATAGCATCTTGATGAGGAAGAAAGTACACTTATGGGAAAAGGGTCAGCTGTTTCTTTCTGTGAGGAATAATGTACAGGACTCCAATAATTTTCAGAGTTTGAAAGTTGTGCTGTAGAGCACCACTTGGAACCGAAAATCTCCTGAGTTTCTTAAATAAGACAGCAAAACAAAATGAACTCGAGTTCTGGATCCTGCTGAGAAAATCCTAGTATCAGTACAAGAGTAAAAGATGCACAACTCCTACCTAAACAAACAAATTTTGCAGCAATACCTGCTGAGTAATTAAAAAGTAGCAGGCAAGTGATTTTTGTTAAAATTATGGCCTTTTTTCCTTATCAGTCTGCTAAATTTTGAATGTGAAAGCAAACAAAGAGGCCATACAAACATCTAGAAGCAATACTCACATCTAGATACTGAACAGTTTCACAGTTGAAACTGGCTTAGTCCAGCTGAAACCAACTCATAGTTAGAAATCACCCAAGCTGGGAAATTGTTGTGCGTCTCATTCCCTAGTAAGGCCCTGATGGAGGAGTGAGACTTCCTATAATTACGCTACTGTGCTGTTTTTGGGTCTGGTTGTTTTTCTTTCAGTTGTTCTTACTGTTCAGAATTTTTTATGTGCTGCTGCCAGATGTTAAGCATTAGTTGGCTTCCCTACAACCTATATTCTAAAAAACAATAAAATGAAGAATGCCAGAGCTATAAAATAATAAAAATAAACAAAACCCACAAAGCCCAGTTTATTGACTTGCCAGGCAAAGAAGCAAACACAAGCTAAGAAATTCACTGAACAGTGAGCTGAGGGAGGAAAGTCAGGGATAAATCTACAAAGCAGGGTTCACAGTGATTAAGGCTTGAAAACCAGCACTCTGGAAATTAATCTAAAGGTCTGTGCCTGGTGGGTTCACACAAATCCATTTCCATTGTTCAGGGACAAGTCTTGACATGGGTCCAGTAGGGCTTTGGTGTTTCAGTCCACTTGAGCTGGTTAGAATCAGTTATGATGAAACACAGCATTTAATCTTGGTATCTCCTAGGGCATGTCTTGCTGTAAGTGGAAATCTTTCCTCTTTGAACTCTTGCCTGCTCCTCCTCTACAGAAGCTCTATATATGACATGTATGTACATAAGGTAATTTATCTCCCCTTACAGTCCATAGCTCAGTGCTTTAGAATTTCACAGTCCTCTTCAACGGAGGTTTGTACAATGTGTATGTAAACGAACGACATTCACATGCTCAGGTGGTCTCCACTGCTCTGCCTCGGTTATGCCCTGGAATTTGTCCTTCTTCCCAAATTCCACTTTTATCCAACATGTTTACAGAGCTAAAAATTAGGCTGCAGAATACTATTAAGGAAAATAGAGCAAGACCGTAGCTGCGAAATTCTCTTTGAACGGCAAATAGTAGCTGGTAAAATCCTTTCGTGTGATTATGTCAGATGATCATGACTCCCAAAGTTCTCATTTGATTTTAGGGACATCAATACTCAGAACTCAAAGAAGCCTTTGGGAACGTAGCAGGAGATGGAGAAAGGAGGAGAGGGTGAAAGAGACACTAGGCGGTGGGAGGAAACGGAAGAAAAGGGAAAAGCTTATTGGATATCACTGTGGTAAAGAGCAAGGAGAAATTAAAGAAAAATGATTGGAGGGGGAAAAAAAACAGCAACACAGAACTGAAGAAATCTGAGTGAACCAGGGGCATGTGTAACCAGAAGGCCAGAGAGAAACAGTGGCAGCTGGAACAGCCTGCAAAGCTAAGCAAGTCCGTTTTGCAGAGTCTGGGCAGGAAAATGCTGTTGGCTAAAGCAGAATATAAGGTAATTTTTTTCTCCCTGCTGATGCTTCTCTGGGACCTGGCCAAAGCACTATTCTGCAGAACCAGAAACTGAATAAATAGACTAAATTATTCAGAAGATGTGTCCCCTTATTTCCCTCCCCAGAATGGTGTCAGAGCTGCCCAGGATACCAGAGATTTTGGATGACAAGGCGTTGGCCAGCATGTTTCTCCTCATCCCACAACACCTGCTCCTGAAAAGGAAGCATTTGTTCCTCTCCTGCAAATCATTTTTTTTATAAACGAGGCACCTAATGAACATTCGATGAAAGTCCCTTAGAGCAGGTAAGACTTCTATCACACACAAACTCAGCAATGAAAAAGACACTTGCCCAGAGCTAAGCATTTGCTAAGGAACAACTATTCTCAACCTTTTCCTTGGGCGTAATTAACAGTTCTCCAAAATCCTCTGTGAATATTTGCCCAGCTGTGGCAGCCAGCGACTTGACTGTATGTTGAGTCAATGTTAGAACTGCAAAATCCCTAGAGATCATCTAGTTAAATGCCTTCTACTCTCGGGAGAGGGAACTGTGGCCTGAAGAGGTGAGTGAATTACTCAAGGTTATACACCTAATTCGGAAAAGGTCTCCAGCTCTCAGCGTAGCGCCCTTTTCACAGCACTGTGATACACACTTTCCTCACTTTTCACCCACACTCTTCTCCTCCATCTTCACCGCGTCCCTCACTACTCGAGAATGCACTGGGCTGCCACAACAGAAAATCTGAATGGTAATGGGTTGAACCATGAAGACAATCATTGTTTATATGGTGAGAGCCTGGAGGTAGGTGGGCCCAGGGTTTGTTCTGAAGCTCAACAATGTGATTTAAAAAAAAAAAAAAAGATAAAAACCAGCCTTTTCTCATCCTTCTGTTTCAGCATACACATTGTGTGAGACTCTCATCCTTGAACTTGTGACCTCACAGTGACAAGATGGCTTTCACAGTTCAAGTTATCACATAGTCATACCAGTGCCCAAGCTGGAAAGAAAGGGATGGGCAGAAGAAGGCTTTGTTTTTATCATGGAGGAAAATCTTTCCAAGGATAAAGATTTCCCGTTATGTCTCCTTGGCCAGAACTAGGTCATATGGTCAGCACTAGCTGCAAGAAGTCTGGAAAAAAAAGAATCTGGCAAATGATAACAGAAGTGACCTGATCAGCTTAAACCAATAATGGCACAAGACCATCATTAACAAAATCAGGAATCTATAACAAGGAAGAAAGGGGTTGTGGCTGTTAAGCAGGTATATCAGTTAACAATTGATGTGTAACAAATAAAATTCAGTGGCTTAAAACAGCAATCTTTTATTTTTTCTCATATGTCTGGAAGTCAGCTGATCCAAATGGGCTCAGTTGGGTGGTCCTAATGATCTTAGGTGAATTTGTTCATGTAACTGTGGATCTAGTTACGTGATAGGATGTCTGCACTGATCTAGACTCTGCTCCACGTCTCTCTTCCTCCTTGGACCAGCAAGACACTGAGGAGTGTTTTTCTCACGGCAATGGCTAAGGCACAAAAATGCAAGCAAAATCATTCTGTCTAGGCTCCTAAGGTCTAGGCTCAGGACAGAAACACTCATTCTGTTTCATTCTGTTGTTCAAAGCTAGTCATATGGCCAAACTCAAATTCAGGGATGAGGAAATATACAGCAGCCATGGAAAACTAATATAGTGCATAATTTTGATATTTTTAATGGATTTTTTAATTGAAGTATAGTTGATTTACACTGTTGTTAATTTTGATACTCTTGAGCTTCACAGTATAACCATATCTTACATTACTCTATAAGTGATCTTTTTATTTTTAAATAAGTGATCTTTAAAGGGCTTACTTAAAACAATATTGAAGACATATTGTGAAGTCATTCCTCCCAGGATTAACTGTTAAATTTTAGTTTAAAATCTCAGTCTGTCTCTCTCTTGTTGTGTCAGATGACTCACAGGCGTATCTAAAACTAGAGGTCATTTCAAGATGATGCTCTTTCTCAGAAAGAAAAAGGCTATTATTCAAAATAAAATAATTGAATGTATGCCTTATAGTGTGGGAAAGTTTGTTACTCTTTTCTGAGGATAATTTTGAGAGCAAATCTTACTTTATGGAGATTTTCATTTATATTTTAATTATAACATAATTGAAATTTAAAAGGTTTGAGCCCGGGCTTCCCTGGTGGCGCAGTGTTTGAGAGTCCACCTGCCGATGCAGGGGACATGGGTTCGTGCCCTGGTCCGGGAAGATCCCACATGCCGCGGAGCGGCTGGGCCCGTGAGCCATGGCCACTGAGTCTGAGCATCCGGAGCCTGTGCTCCGCAATGGGAGAGGCCACAACAGTGAGAGGCCCGCGCACCGCAAAAAAAAAAAAAAAAAAAAAGGTTTGAGCCCCCCAGCCCCCCAAGCCTGCTCCTCTGCTTTGGCTCAACCCCCCCCAGCCTGCCTCTCTTGCTATATGAATTCTAGATGTGTCACTACTTTTACTAAAATGTCTCTGATTGGTGTATCATTCCTTTCCCTCCTAGGAACCCCTGGACTCCTTAGGCTACTGGTCATACCAAGAGGTGAGACAGCTTTGGCTCAACCACTCAGAAAGCAAAGGCTTTTGTCACACACTTCTCCAGGGATGAAGTGACCCTCACCTTACACTAACACCCTCACTCACTGATTCTTCTCAGCAGTGCATTTTTCTGTCCATGCACACACCCAGAGCAGCTGGAAACATCTCTTAAGTAAGAGAAGAACCCAGATTTAATTTCTGGAGGGCCACCCTCTGGTCAGCCCATATCCCCAGCTGTTTTAGAGCTTATTGGTCTGCATTGTGTAAGAACTATTTGTGAATGGCCCTGTTCTCTCCTCTCGACTGTAAGTTACTGGATGTTGGGTTCAGAGTATCCTCGTTTCCCATCAATAATATTTACTGATGTTCCAGGCACTTTTGAATATATTATTTCACTTTATCCTTACAACCACCTTGGAACATAAGCATTACTATCCTCCATTTTATAGATAGGGAACTGAAGTTTAACTGAAGTTCAAAGAAGAGAAATAATTTGTACATAAAAGCACATAGCAAGTGGCAGAGCCTAGATTCTTACCAAAGTCTGTCTTATTCCAGAACTAATTCTCATTTTATGACATCTCATGTGTGAAGGTGCCATGCGTGGTGCCTAAGGGGAAAAAATGAATTACTTGGTCCCAGGCACCTTGCACTGATTACATACAGCACCTAATCCAGTGTGCTTGGCATATATTAGTTTGAACCATATGAAACTGACCTTTTGTAGGTCAAAAATAGCCATATGTTGCAAATTTTTTATGGTAGCTCAATGGAATGTGTGTTGAGTTGGACTGACTGGTGCTCTTTATGTTACAAGCAGTGCTTAAGAGCACAGGTTTTGGAGTTCCATCATCTAAGTTCACATCCTACCTCTGCCACTTGCTGGCTGTGTGATCTTGGGCAAGTTACCTAACTTCTCTGGGTCTTGATTTCCTCATCTGTAAAATGAGGGCAATGATAGTACCCACTTCATAAGGCTGTTGTGAGGATTAAAGGAGTTATGTAAATTAGTAAACAGACTGCATGGTACACAATAAGTACTTCTGAATAAATGTGAGCTACTGCCATCACAGGGGGAAGGATCCAATTCTGTATTTGAGGAGCTATGGTAGCTGGGGCGTGGGGTGGATGTGAGGGAGAACAGAAGAGGAAAGGAGAACTGTGAGAATGACCAAGCTTGTCGGAGAAGGTCATTTATTATAATATTCTTGACCATTTCACTGGCCAGAAAGCGAGCCGGAGAGCAGGGCTGGAAAAGAGAATTCCCATTTGATCCTTCATTCCCCTGGCCCCACCACTAGAGCCCTAAGAACGAGGTTTCTTTATCGCCTCTTTATTGGCTCCAGCCTGACCTGAAATGCCCTAAGCACAACAAAGACAGCCGTCAGGAGCAAGCACAGCCAGCAGGGGGTGGAAGTTTGTATGGGAGCACTGGGGTAAGACTATGCAAAGCAGTGCGCTTCACTCTCTCAGTTTGCAGAGGAAACGAGTCTGGAACACCTGCTCAGGTGCAGAACCGTGAAGAGCCATGGGGAAGAGAGCGCCCTCGCCATTCACTAGTCCCGAGGACAGCGTTAACAATCACTGCGACCTGCATGGCTTAAAACAACGGGAATTTATTCTCTCATAGTTCTAGAAGACAGAAATCCAAAATCAAGGTGTCGGCAGGGCCACGCTGTCCCTGACAGCTCGAGGGGAAGATCCTTTCTTGCCTCTCCCTAGCTTCTGGGGGTTGCATGCAATCTACAGCCCTCCTTGGCTTATAGACATATCACTCCAATCTCTGCTCCTGTAGTCACACGGCCTTCTCCCTGTGTGTGTCTCTGTTTTTCCATCTTCTAAGGACACAAGTTTAATGGATTAGGGCCCACTCTAATTCACTGTGACATCATCTTAATTTAACTAGTTACATCTTTGGAGACCGTATTTCCTAAAAGGTCACATTCTGAGACACTATTCAACCCAGTACAAATAACAACACCACCAAAAAAAAAAAGCTACACAGATTTTCCAGCTGCCACATGTTTCTTAGAATAAACTCCACAGTGTGAATCAGGCCTCAACTGAGAGAAGGCAAGACAGCATGGGAGATGGGAAATCCTGGAACACAGACAAAGGCTGCAGTAACATGGGTTACCATATTGCCATCTGTCAGGAGCCACGTGTTGAGAAGAAAAGCAGAGTAAAAGTGGAACAGTAGTCAATGAAATAGATGTCCAGCCAGGGCAAGTGTACCCGGGAGCTGAAAACGATAAGACTCCTGTGTAAGACCAGACACAAGCAGTGAAAAAGAGTCTTACTTCACTCATTCATTCATCCTCTCATTCGTTCATTTTGTGCCAAGCAAGAGCCTAACATTGAGGAGACAGAGACCAGTAAGACTAATTCCTACCAAACGGAATTGTGTCTGTTTGTCTTAAAGTCTTTGCTCTCTAGTGGGAAGGTGGGAGAAGACACAGAGCATAACAAATAATCCCAGCAAAGCTTGATAATTGTGCATCTAAAAATACACATTGGATAGAGATGTCCACAGGCTACAAGCCGGTTTCTATCAACGTGAGGGACTGGCAGGGAACTTAAACCATTCATGGAGTTTACAGAAGAAGCCCCCCTCTTCCCAAGCCATTAAAGCCTATTCCTCCTTCAAGACCTATTGTATTATGTCTGTTGGCATACCTATTTTCCTACCAGAGTGTGATCCCCTCCGGAGCGGGGACGCTACTTTATCTCCTTTTTTTTTTTTTTTTTTTTTTTTATTTTATAAGAAGAAAACAGCTGAAATTTTAATGAATTCTTAAGAGCCAGCTGTGGCTCTAGTATGACAATTTAGAATCCCTGGAAAGCCCCAGACCCAAGGGGAGCCCACACTTCCTTGCCAGCTGTTTTGCTTTTGCTTCCCTGAAACATCCTAGCACAGCATGGAGCCCAGAATTAGCAACTGTGTTACACCTATGAAGTTGTTTTTCATTTAAAAAAAAAAAAAAAAAACGGGGTCAAATGAGGCTGGCTTTGGCCAATGACACGTGAGCAGAAGTGACATGTCTAAGCTTCTGGGATGGGCTTTAACAGTCAGGACACACTTTGTCACTTTGTCCTTCTTCCCTCTGCCGCAGGGACCACCCATTTCTGATGGTGGTCACCTCATGAGCCTGGGTCCCAGAGGGAGGGGACATAGAGCAGAGACCCCAGACGACCTGCAATGGACAAGTCATATACACAAGAAGTTAACCTTTATATAATAAGCCACTATGAGTTGAGGGTTGTTTATTATCACAGCAAAACCTGGTCTATACGGCTCATTCACCAGATTTCAGTAAACCATTAATTCCACTCTATCTAGTCAGCAAGCATTCGTCACTCACTCACTATACGCAGAGCACTATACTAAGAGCTAGGGTCACAGAAATGATTACGATGTAGCCTGACCTCAGAGAATCTGCAGTCTTAGGAGGAAAGCAGCAATGCCCCTGTACAGCCATGCAGGATGTTAAAATACTGAAGTACTTACATATCATTGGGAAATTACACTGTCCCAAGACTCCCAAACACTCCCTCCTTTCTGCATCAACTGCCCCAGCCCCTCCCTAAGGATACCCCCCCATCCGCACGCACGCACGCACGCACACACACACACACACACACACACACACACACGTCTCTATGATCAAGAACTAAAGGATTTACCTTACTGCACAGAAAGGGACCTCTGGAATCACATTCAGTCATTTATTCTGACTGATCTGTGTTGACATCTTTGTTAAATAGTTTTTAAATCACACTTGGAGACAGAAAAATAATTTGGTACCCTAAACACAGAGTTCAAAGGAGGACTGTGAAGAACTAGTAACTCATCTGTAGGTTGGGGCAAAGCCAGGTTCCCCCAACTAGTCTTCTGGTAAATTACATCTGAAGCACTAAGATCAGGTCTCCTTCTTAGAAAGGATTCAGGTTCTCCCCACACAGCTCCTCCACTGCTCAAGGATTCTGGGTACATGTGCATATAACACACACACACACAACTTTCTCCATTCTTCTGGAAAGCCATGACTCAGGCCTAACAGCCCTTTACTTCTAATGAACATGCAACATGGTAAGTGCTCCAGTGGGACAGTGTACTGCCTGTTCCTCCCCATCGTGTAGAACTGACCCTTGCCCCCTCCACGCCCTGTGGTACGCTAACATTTACTCATCTGTCGTTCCCTCTAGACTTGAGCATGTCCAGCGCAGTCAGGGATCATGTCTTATTCATCTCTGTATTTCCAGCACTAACATAGTGCCTGGCACAAAGTAGGATGGATAAGGTGGCTCTGGATTTGGTGGGAGGGAGGGGGAAAGAGTGCCAGGAAAGAGGTAAAAGAAGGAAGCGTTAAGGAATAAACCCTCCAGAATAGCAACAATTACAGAGTGGAATGAAAAGAGAAGGCAGCGAAGGGGAGCCAGTGCAGGGAGAGAAATAGAAGTATGAGGAGATGGGGTTGACAGACAGACAGACCAAGAGAGAGAAACCAGGGGCCTTTGGAGAAGCAAACTTCAAGGAAGAGACAGTGTCCCATGTCAAACAGGCAGGCATATCCCTCAGGTTGAGTGTTGAAAATAGGACAAGGGATCTGGCATTTAGGACATCACGGTTGACCATAGTAATTATTTGGGGAGGGGCGTGGGGACCCAGATTGCAATGGGATGAAGAGAGAACGAGGGGTGACACAGTGTAGACAGTGAAAGCAGCACAGGTATTCCTGAAAGTCTGGTGGTAAAGGAAGGAAATTGGTCAGTCACAGAAGTGAAGGATAGATTAAAGGAGACATTTCTTCTGAATAGGAGAGACCCGAATGTGTCTCATGCAGCTTATACACACTGACTTAGACTGTGGCCTCTGTCAGATGGTCAGGGCCGGGGTAAGGTCTGCCCATGGGAACTACACAAACCTGATGTTTGGGGGCGCAGACTTATAGCCTTCATCCTGTTGTCCCCACCTCAGATGAACAGGTTTCTAAGCTCCTAGCCACCTATTCCAGGACCCTCATGGAAGAGGCAGAAGATCTGACATCAGAGAGGGTAATCTGTAGCCACGCTGATGGGCCTCTGATCAGGGGTTCCCTTGACTAGGACAGCTACGGTATTTCCATACCTCATCTCTGCTCATGTTTCTGCCCTGATAGAACTAGAGCAACACTGCCTTACTTTATATCATGTTTCATTTATAATAAATGAAATTTTGAAAGTCACTAGAGCAAAATATTCCTTTTTAAAAAACTCCCCTTCTGGATCCCTTGGCTCTTTGAAACTTGAGAAAGTTCCTAGGGAGTGTCTGTTCCATCTGCAGACACTGAAGGCAACGGTAACCTTAAGGAGAGCTGCAGTGGGCGAGGCATACATCACATGCTTTGTCTTTATGTTCCTTAGCTGATATACCTCCTGCCTTTGAGGAAATACTTGTCAGCTTTCTCCAAACAGCCTAGAATTAGTCATTTCTTATAATTTAGGATGATATACTATTAAAACAATCTCCTAAGTGATTACAGAAATTATTCAGATAGAACCACTGTGATAACACATTATAGGCTTGTTACTTAGCAACTGAAGAACAGGCACTCTTAAAAATTAAGATAGAAGAAGTGAAAAGACATATCTCATTCAAAACTAGTTTTACAACGATCCATAAAAGCAACCAGAAAATCACTATGATGAATAAGATAATGGCAACAAGATTAACTTTACGTATTTAGACCCAAGTTCTTAAGTGTCACTCAGAAGACGAACATAAGCCTCGTCCTTCATGGCAGACCTGTCCGTGGGTGAGCCAGGGCTGCAGTTCTTTGATGTGTGACTCAGGGTGAAGTCTCCAATCCCCTCCCTAAGTCTTCTTTCCAACCTCCTCATCTCAGGCTCCTCTATTTCTCAATCCTACTCTTTCCACTGTTACCACCATCATCACCACCTTCTGCTGCCACTGATGGGGCTGCCCCACTAGAACTCACACATTCCAGGTGCTATGGAGTGGATCTATCCCCACCTTCACATACAAAGATGACCAGGTAGCTCCTTTGGTTAGGGACCAAGGTTGTGAGTTTCATTCCCAACAGGTGTTTTATCAGTGGTGCCCTGGGACAAAGGGAAATAAGAATACAAAGTGAGATACACATATTACATCTGATGGACAAATGACTCAAAGTCCATGTCTCACTAGTAGGAGACTAGGAATGTCATAAATGCAGATGTGCATGTATGTCTGTGTTTGTGTAACTATAACTGACTAAAAACCTATTCTGTGCTAGATATTGTACTAGATCCATTTTCCTCTAATCCTTTCAACAGCCTAGCAATGCAAGCACTTTTACAACTATTTTAAAAAATGTTTATTTGAAATAATTATTGATTCATGGGAGACTACAGAGAAATGTACAGGGAAGTTCCAAATACCCTCCCTCTCACCTGATATGAACATCCCACACAACTTTAGCACAATATCAAAGTCAAGAAATTGATACAATCCATAGACCTCATTCAGATTTCACTAGTTATATATGCACTGACAACTCAGAAACCCAAAATGCCACTGTGGGCCTCTAGTTAGAGTAGGCCCTTACTAGGTCAGTGTTAGAAAGAGGTGTGACCTGAGTCCACTTAACAGTAGAGCCAGTGTGAACACACCCATTTGGTAGCTATATCCCTAGATCCAGATATATTGTACAGTGCTAATAGGTATACAGAGTAACTAGCAAAGGCTCTTCACTAGTTTCCTAATCTATGAAGTGAAAGCTGTTTTGGTAAAGAAAGCCAAGTGGAAACCCCAGAAGCTATCCTCCAAAACTCACTCTCATCAAGAGAGTAAAGCAAAAGCAAACTACACCTCTGGAGGGATTGCAAAGACTAGTGCTACCATCAAAGACTTGAGAGACAAAGGGTGGTGATTCCTATTACATCCCTAATTATTCACACTTTTGGCTATGAGCAAAGGTCAGGTGGGTCATGAAGAATGAACATAGATGATTGCAAACATAATCAGATGATAATGCATGACAATAACAATCATAGCTGCAGTTCCATATGTAATATCTCTGCTGGCAGGGCCAAAACTTACCTTCACCCCACCCCTTACCCCCAGAACTATATATCAACTATATACATTTATATGTACATATATATATATGAATCCAAAAGATACTGAAAGGATCATGATCATCTTGATATCTCACAGAACATCATCCTGGTTCATTATACTGACAACCTAATCCTGTGATCAGGTTGTATCAAGTACCCTAGACGCCCAAATAAGACATCTGCATGCCACAGGTCAGAAGATAATCCCTATGAAAGCTTAAATGGGCCTGAAATATTGAAGTTTCCATGGGTTCAGGGGAGTGGAATGGAATGTGTGTCTGTGGGGGGGGGGGGATTTCCATCTACAGTAAGAACAAAGTCACTGCACCTTGTTCCACCTACTGCAAAGAAAAACACATAATGTTTGGTGGCCCTCTTTTGTTTGGAGAAGCAATAAATACCATATATAGATATGTGCTGCTATAGTTCATCTACCAAGGAACCCATGGGCTGCTAATGTTGAGTGGTGCAGAAATCAAAAAAGTGTTCTGTACAAAGCTACAGTAAGCAAAACAGTATGGTACTGACACAAAAACAGACACATAGATCAATGGAACAGGATAGAGAGCCCAGAAATAAACCCATGCACTTACAGTCAATTAATCTATGAAAGGGCTTCCCTGGTACACAGTGGTTACGAGTCCGCCTGCCAATGCAGGAGACACCGGTTTGAGCCCTGGTCTGGGAAGATCCCACATGCCGTGGAGCAACTAAGCCCGTACACCACAACTACTGAGCCTGCACTCTAGAGCCCTCAAGCCACAACTACTAAGCCCACGTGCCACAACTACCAAAGCCCATGTGCCCTGTACTCTGCAACAAGAGAAACCACCTCAATGAGAAGCCCACGCACTGCAACGAAGAGGAGCCCCTGCTTGCTGCAACTAGAGAAAGCCGACACACAACAATGAAGACCCAAAGCAGCCAAAAATAAATCAATTAAAAAAAATTAATTTATGAAAAAGGAGGCAAGCATATAAAATGGAGAAAAACTGTCTCTTCAATAAGTGGTGCTGGGAAAACTGGACAGCTACATGTAAAAGAATGGAATTTAGAACATTTTCTAACACCATACACAAAAATAAACTCAAAATAGATTAAAGACCTAAATGTAAGTCCAGATACTATAAAACTCCTAGAGAAAAACGTAGGGAGAACACTCTTTGACATAAATCACAGCAATGTCTTTTTGGATCTGTCTCCTAGAGTAATGGAAACAAAAGCAAAAATAAACAAATGGGACCTAATTAAACTTAAAAGCTTTTTCACAATAAAGGAAACCATAAACAAAATGAAAAGACAACCTATGGAATGGGAGAAAATATTTGCAAACGATGGGACCCACAAGGGCTTAATTTCCAAAATATACAAACAGCTTATACAGCTCAATATCAAAAAACAAACAACCCAATCAAAAAATGGGCAGAAGGGCTTCCGTGGTGGCACAGTGGTTGAGAGTCCGCCTGCCAATGCAGGGGACACGGGTTCGTGCCCCGTTCTGGGAAGATCCCACATGCCGCGGAGCGGCTGGGCCCGTGAGCCATGGCCACTGAGCCTGCGCGTCCGGAGCCTGTGCTCCGCAACAGGAGAGGCCACAGCAGTGAGAGGCCCGCGTACCGAAAAAAGAAAAAAAAAAAAATGGGCAGAAGACCTCAACAGACAATTTTCCAAAGAAGACATACAGATGGCCAAGGGGTACATGAAAAGATGCTCAACATCACTAATTATTAGAGAAATGCAAATCAAAACTACAATGAGGTATCACCTCACACCAGTTAGAATGGCCATCACCAAAATGTCTCTTAATTAGTGCTGCCTGGGTATGGTTAATCAAAGAGCTAGGACTCTGCCTGATTGATTGTGATGTTTCTGTTTTGTCATGTACTGAAAGCTGCAGAAACCATGTGTCCTTTGTTTTCTTCTCACTACACTTATAGTTAAAAAATATATTTTTTGCTATCTATTTTCACTCAGATCATTCTTGGTTTTAGCTTTTGGATATTCAGGGTAGTCTATATTGCCCACCAGTCCTTTATAAAACCCAGCCAGGAACATAGGAAATAAACCGAGCTCCCTGTGGTGCTCCATGGTTTCTTCACCTGCCTACCAAACTCTTCTCCATGGATTTTTCATGGATTATCGGGCCTGACTGCCTAAGTTTGTTAGAGGCTATCTTCCATCTTCAACTCCTCCCTTTGACATCCCTGCCCATAGGGTCCCATTATGTACTCTGTGACTCTTTTTCATGTATGTAAAAGATGGTTTCCTAACAGCTAACTACCATAACCAACATAACCAGCTTTCTTCTCTCACCAACATGGCCACTTCTCTTGATGTTCTGATAGCATCACTTGCCTCCTACCACATCTGTTTCTTCAGAACCTACCATACTTGTCAATCCTAGCCCACCCCATCTTGGTCGAATAGATAATATGATATTTGTCTAGTTGTTTCTAAATCTGCAAGGTTTCATTATTTTCATACTCTATACATTTGTATAAAATCATCTGAGGCCAGAAACACTGTTTCCTAATATTCTGGCTCTTTTTTTTAATATCCAGAAGCACAGGTATCTCCTGTGTTCAGGCTTCTTTCTTCTAAAGTACTCAGCAGCCTCACTGTACATAGTAATATACAGGAATATTTTTATAGTAAACAAATGAAAGTATCAAATATGCCTTCCATTCTGCAGCATCCAGGAGCAGAAATATTTTCCATACATTTCTCCCCAGTAGATGCTCATTTAAATTATTAGAATCCAGTCGGCAAATCTCCCTCCAAATAGTCTTCCCAATCTATTGAGATCCATTCTATCCTGTAGCAGGACCTTGCACACCCCCATCTACATCCAGTATTAAAAGCCAAAGTTCAGGGCTTCCCTGGTGGCACAGCGGTTGAGCGTCCGCCTGCCGATGCAGGGGACACGGGTTCGTGCCCTGGTCTGGGAAGATCCCACATGTCGCAAAGCGGCTGGGCCGGTGAGCCATGGCCGCTGACACTGAGCATCCGGAGCCTGTGCTCCGCAACGGGAGAGGCCACAACAGTGAAAGGCCCTCATACCGAAAAAAAAAAAAAAAAGCCAAAGTTCAGAAAACTACCACTAGCTCTGTGACCTCGCTCAAGTTACTTAAATTTTCTGTGCCACCATTGAGGAACTGTAAAATAATAATAATAACTACCTCAAAGAAAGTCAAACGAGTCAAGGTATAAGAAGCATTTAAAACAGTGCCTGACAAACACAAAGTCTTCAATAGACCTTAGCACATATTAACACTCATGTCACCAAGCGGTTACTCTTTTGATGCATAGTTATTTTCATCTTTCACTGACATTGATTTTTTTTAATAGCAAAGTGGTATAGGGTAATAATGGTGGACAAAAGACCCAAATCCAGAAGAGGAATGCAACATTAGCGAATTCCAGGACATGGGCCAACAGACCAGCAGGCAGCACTAGCATTTTATCCCTATTAAGAGACCTCTAATCTAAAAAGTGATTCCTGTGAGCAGCCTCCAGGAGCAGCTGGAGGTTGGTCCTCTAAGTTTAAAGGTTATTTGATTCCTGGGAAACCCTGCCTACTCAATAGTTAGAAAAAGGAGTAATGAGAAAATGACTTGTAAGACCAGGAAAGAAGCATTTTTTAACTTGTCCAGAGTAAAAATTTAAATCACCCCTTTTTCTGAATGCTATTTTTCAAGACTGGAAGGCTTATCTGAAGATGATGTTATGCCAAAACCCAGTGCCAAGGATAAAAAGGTTTGATACACATGTAAGAAAACTGTGTAGAAAGGTTAGCCTTCCAGAAATGTGGCTGAAAGTACTCAGAACCATGGATGGACCTTGGAGGTCATCTCACTCATTCCCTTCACCTTACAAATGAGGAAATTGAGTCCAAAGAGACTAGTAGTTGCCCAGTGTTACCAGATCTGGACCCAGGTTGTCCCTTTTCCCACCTTAAGCAGCCAGTGACAGTACAGTTAGACCGAAGGTACATATTCAAATCACCCAGTGGCTTCACAGTAGGAGAGGCAGATACCCTATTAAACTCAAAGGACAACATCCTTTAGAGCTTTTGGGGGAATAGAATATAAAAATACAAATTGACATCTGAAACATAATGGAGAAAGCTTGGGGAGGCTCACCCTGGAACATTACCTAATATGAGTGCTGCAAAACAAAATAATTCCTAGAATTCTTCATACATACAGCAACTCATGTATTTGCCAACCAGTCCCTATCTTAATTTCTCCAGAATAAACTCAGTGGACTCCAAATTACTGTCATCAGTTCCAGTATTCATTATTGCTTTCAAAATCCTGGACAGAAGTTTTATTCACTGTGGATGCCTTCTACCAAGTCTGAGAGCCAAAAAAGGAGCTTGAGAAGAGGGATGGAATAGACTTGATGGATGTCTTATAGACCCAGTCATTATATATAACCCATTTATTTCAAAGGGGACTAAAAATTTCAGTGGATAGGTAAGTGCAAGGGTGGGTGTGTCATGTGTTGAGAGGTGCTTCGATGTCCTGCTTAAGAGCACAGTTCCTGGAGCCAGAATGTCTGAGTTTAAATCCCAGCTCCATAACTTGCTAGCTGTGTGATCCTGGGCAAGGTACTTAATGTCTATTATATGCCTCAGTTTCCTCATCTGTAAAATCATAAGAGAACTTAGCTCAAATTCTTCTTGTAAGGATTAAATGAGTTAATGCACATAGAGTCTGTGGAACATTCTCTGGCGCACAGCAAACATGTAATTAAACGTTAACGGTTACTATCCAGAGGTCACTTCTCTGGCAAACACTGTTATCTGGAAAAATGCCCAAGGAAGCCTTCTGCAAGACCTGGGCACTACAGCCTAGCCACTTAAGTCGTAAGCAAGTCTCAGCTGAGTTTACACTAAATTCTAACATGTATCTCTGCTCCCCCTGTATAGCAAATTAATGTCTTCCTCCTGATGCCAGCCCTTGAAGCAGCTTCATAGTCACCCAGGCAAACTGTCATTGGGGAGCATCTCTCGTCTCCATAGCAAAGCGGGAGGGCCAGATATTTACCTATACCAGGAGCTCACGATCTGGGAGGGGAAAAAGGCCATACATAAGCACTTAGGTAGCAACAGAAGAGTTAAAGAAATGAGTGCAGAGAAGCACCAGGCTGGGTGTGATCCAACTGAACAGGGTAATACAGAGAAGCAAGTGCTTCTTCTGGGTGTGCAGGACCCTGGGGACCATGGCAGATAGGAAGCTAGAGCTGCCATAGAGAAAAGAGGGACCCCACCCCCACCAAGATTAATTACCACTAGGCTGCCAAAAATAAAAACAATGGTATTTATAAGAAGATATAAATACACAAATGTCTGTGTAAAACCCAAATAAGTACATAAACCCACAGACCATGAAACCTAGTACCACAGACAAGGCTGCACTGAGTCACCACTGGGTTTCCTTATGGCTGTCTCCTTAAGGGAACATGCTGGGCCTCCATGAGCACTGGGATTTCTTCCAGCTTTCAGAGCTGTGAGGCCCCGGCTCTGTGACTCACCATGTCACTCTGCCCTGCCCAGGCTCTTCCAGAGCTCGGCAGACGCCTGCCATGAATGCACATCTTCTAAACTGTCGACTTGTTCCTTGAATAACTTTCAATGTCAATTTACCTAGTGCAGTCTGTGCAGCAGTTTGTGACGGAGTGGGAAGCAGAGCAAAGTCAAGCTAAGCAGGATGAGTCAGCTTTCCCAAGACTCCCTTAGCTGAGTCTGGAAGGCTTTAAAACTCATGTTGAAGATGAGGACTCTTGCCTAGCTGTCCTCACGTGGTCCAGCCACTTCAAACAGAGAGTTTGTAACAGTCACTTTCCTGTTCTGGTGGTTGGCAAGAGCTACCCAGAGCTGGCCTCCTAGGGGTCCTCTTGGAAATGTCCCTGCCATCCTCAAAAATCCCAACCTCTTTTCTAAGAGGCATCAGGGAACAGTCTTGCACTTGCAGCCAGAAAGACCATTTGTCATTAGCCTCAGTCCGGAGGCTAGCATGACCCTAAGTTTATAAGCTGACTCTGAGCTAGCATGAATGTGGTGAAGGGCCCAGACCTGTGGCTCTGGGATGGTCAGCACTCATGTTCAGGTACGTCCAGGTAGGCTACAGGACTTTTCCCTGCCGACACTAAAGGAGAGATATTTCATTCTTAGGCCACTTCCCTGAGAAAAGTTCTCTTGCAGATACCACTGGTCCCTTGAAACTTGATCCTAAGATCTCTGAAAACATGATAGGAATGAAAGAAGTCTCTGTGGGGTGGAAGAGATGCTGGAGGACAAGCAGTGCCATTTCAAAGTAATTTGGGTTCTAAAGAGATGAAGACTTGGATGTACCTTCAGAAGATGCTTTGTTCTAGGAAAACCACTCAAATAGGTCATTTGGGCAGGTAAATATAAAGCTGAAACTTTTCACGCTGTCCCCGACTTACAATGGCTCGACTTAACGATTTTTCAGGGCTTTTCTGGTGGCGCAGTGGTTGAGAGTCCGCCTGCCGATGCAGGGGACACGGGTTCATGCCCCGGTCTGGGAAGATCCCACATGCCACGGAGCGGCTGGGCCCGTGAGCCATGGCCGCTGGGCCTGCGCGTCCAGAGCCTGTGCTCCGCAATGGGAGAGGCCACAGCAGTGAGAGGCCCGCATACCGCAAAAAAAAAAAAAAAAAAAGGTCTAAAATGTCCAAATTATCTTCCTTGTATAACCAGAAAGGAAATAGACCTTCTAAATACTATTAGAGATATGAGTTTCAAAATCTCAATAGATTCATGTCTCAATAAATATCACAGATAATTACATCTTATAGAGTACGTCAGAAAGAAGATAAGTGTTCAGAGAAAGACCATGTGAGCACACAGCTAGAAGGTGTGTCTGTCTGTCTAAAAGCCAATATGTAGGCTCTCACCAGGACCTAAATCTGTCAGCACCTTGATCTTGGACTTCCCTGCCTCCAGAACTGTGAGAAATAAATGTCTGTTGTTTAAGCCACCCAGTCTATGGAACTTTGTTATAGCAGCCCAAGCAGGCAAAGACACTTATATTGCTGCAATTATTTGTGTAATGACAGAGTCCTTCACTTATATTAAAGGTCTCCAAGAGCTAGCCTTATTCACCTTTGCCCCTCATGGTGAATACCACAGGCACCTGACTGTATAGATGCTTACTAAATGTTTGTTAAACCTTAAAAAAGAGACAGAGAGATAACTGCTATTAAAAAGAAGAAAACAGAGCAGGATAAGGGCATCACAGAGTTAGGGGACAGGAGTGCAGGGCAGTTTGCAGATTAAATAAGATGGTCTTGGTAAGATCTCATTATGAAAATAAATTTTCAGACAAAGACTGGAGATTAAGTGAGGGAGTGAGCCATGATGAGATCTAAGGTAAGAGCATTCCAGGCGGAGGGAGCAGCCAGCACAAAGGCCCTAGGACAGGAGCATGCCTTGGTGTTTGAGTTGCAATAAAAATGCCAGTGTGGCATATATCTGAATTCAGTAATTTGTACCCTCTCTCTCTGAATATATATATATATATATATATATATATATATATATATATATAAAATTAGGTGTTTATCAATTTTTTTAATCTTCTCAAAGAACAGGATTTTGTTAATTTTCCCTTTTTTTCTATTTATTTCCATTCTTATCTTTATTATGTCCTTATTTCTACTTTCTTTGTATTCAATTTTCTTTTTTCTTAATAAATGCCTAAAATGGAAACTAAAATTGACTTAAAATCCTTTTCTAATATAAGCATTTAATGCTATAAGTTTCCCTCTAAGCACTGCTTTATTTGCAGTCTATAATTTTGATATGTTGCAGTATTGTTATCATTCAACTCAAAATATTTTTAAATGTTTTTTGTAATTACTTCTTTGACCCATGTTGGTCAGAACTGTGTTGTTTAGTCTCCAAATGTTTGGAGGTTTTCTAGATATCCTTTTGTTCTTGATTTGTAACTTAATTCCATTGTGATCAGGGGACATACTCTGTTAAATTATCATCCTTCGAAATATATTGAGGCTTATTTTATGGTCCATTTTGGTGAAAATTCCATATGCACACAACAGGATATGTATTCTGCAGTTGTTGAGTGCAAGGTTCTATAAGTGTTGATTAGTAGACTATAGAAGTCTATATCCCTATTTATGTTTTTGCTTAGTTCTTCTACTGATTATTAAGAAAAAGGTATTAAAATCTTCAGCTATCTTTGTGGTTTGGTCTGTTTTATCCTTTATTTTTTGCAGTTTTTGCCTCATGCATTTTGTAGTTCTCTTAATAGATGCATAAACCTATGTATTTATGATAAATTGACCTTCATCATTATGAAATGTCCCTTTTCATCTTTGATAATACTCCTTACCTTCAAATCTACTGATTTTAATATAGCCACACCCCCTTTTCATACTACCTTTTTCCATCCCTTCACATTCAATCTATCTTTGTCTTTATATTTAAAGTGCATCATCTGTACACAGCATTTAGTTTAATCTTATTTTTCATGTAGTCTGACAATATATTTCCTTAATTGAAATTAGCTATAGACATTTAATGCAATTATTGATAGGACTGGTTTTAAGCCCACCACATTGCTATTTGTTTCCTATTTTTGCTGTCTGTTTTTTGTTCCTCTGATCTTCCTTTGCTACCTTAGGTAATTGCATATTTTTAGTATTTCATTTTAATTCCTCTACTGGCTTTTTAGATATACCTCTTTTAGTGATCACTCTAGAGATTATGATATTTATCCTTAACTTAGTTCAGTTAAGTTAGTTAAAATTTTACCACTTCAGGTAAATGTATAAAAACCTTATAGTTGGGAGGAAGGTCCCTTTATAGCCTGTTCTTTGTGCTATTGTTGTTACATGTTTTTACATCTACGTGTGTTATAAACCCCACAACACAATGTCATATTTTGTTTTAAACTCTGAGTTGTCTTTAAAAGAAACTGAAAGGAGAAAAAAAGTAGTCTTTTATATTTACCTACATAATTTCTTTTTTTTTCATACATTTATTTCTTTATTTTTGGCTGCATTGGGTCTTCGTTGCTGCGTGGGCTTTCTCTAGTTGCGGAGAGCGGGAGCTACTCTTCGTTGCGATTCGCAGGCTTCTCACTGCGGTGGCTTCTCTTCTTGCGGAGCACGGGCTCTAGGCGCGCAGGCTTCAGTAGGTGGCTCGCAGGCTCAGTAGTTGTGGGTCGCAGGCTCTAGAGCACAGGCTCAGTAGTTGTGGCACACGGGCTTAGTTGCTCCGTGGCATGTGGGATCTTCCCGGACCAGGGCTCAAATCCGTGTCTCCTGCATTGGCAGGCGGATTCTCAACCACTGTGCCACCAGGGAAGCCCTACTTACATAATTTCTTTTTCAGGTTGTCTACATTACTTTCTCTAGCTCCCAGTCCTGTTGGGTGCCACTTTACTTCAGTCTGAAAAAACCTTCCTTTAACATTTCTTATGCAGGTCTTCTGGTGATGACTTTTCTCAGCTTTTGTTTCTCTGAAAATGTTTTTATTTCACAGACATTTAAGGATATTTTCTTTGGATATACAATTCTATGTTGACAGTTGTTTTTTTTGTTTGTTTTTTCCCCAGTACTTTAAAGGCACCAGTCGCACTGTCTTCTGGCCTCCATTGTTTCAGAAGAGAAGATAATTAGTCTTTTTATGGCTTTCCCTGGATGACTTTAAGATTTTCTCTTTATCTTTGGTTTCAGCTCTTTTACTTTAATGCACTTAAGTGTGATTTTCTGTGTATTTATCCTGACTGGGTTTTACTGAGCTTCTTGAATCTACAGGTTGAGCTTTTTCACTAAATTTGGGAACTTTTCAGCCATTGTTTCTTCAAATATTTACTCTTCCCCATCTTTCTCTTTTCTACTTCTGTGACCCCAATTACATGCACATTAGACCACTCAATATCATTGTGTGGGGCACTGAGACGCTGGGTCTTTTTTTAAATCCCTTTTCTCTATGTTCTTAAAATTAACTAATTCCTGTTGATGTGTCTTTTAGTATGACAACTAATATCCAGGCTACACCCCCAGAGATTTAATCTGCCTTGGGAAGGGCTGATGTTTAAGGACTTTTGAAAACTCTTTATATAATTCTAATGTGCTGCCGGGGTTGAACACCATCGGTGAAGACTCTACATACTATAGAAGGGACAATGAATTCAGTCTTGAGATGGTTTAGCTTTGGGATGCAGGCAGGAGCCCTATCATCACAAGGGAGTAGTGGTCTTTTTGCTGTAAAGATCCTAACTTAAGGTCCTTCTATCCCTTCTCAAGGACATTCAACTCCTGATTCTACTGGACCTATTGTTGTAGCTTTACCATGGCTAAGAGTCCAGCTACTATAACTTTATCAGCTCTTCTATAATTCTCTCTCAGCTCCCTTAGCACACTCCTGCTCATCTTCTGGCCTTCCAGTTTTATTTCATTTGTTTTTGTTTACTTTCAGGGTTCCCACCTTCACTTGCTTCCTGCTCATTATCTCTCAACTCTGGATTCTTTGGACTCCAGCTATCACCCTCATTTTAACAGTTCATTTATCAGCCAAAAATGCTTTGGCGGTTCCCTCCATGGAAGTTCTCTGATACTGGCCCACAGAAACCTGTTTCTGCTCTGAAATAACTTATGTCTGACCCTTTATATTAAACTATTCCTCTTAAAAATGCTAATTATATAAATAAAAATTCATAAGGAACTGAGCATGAAAAATAAAGATGGATCATCACAATTTCTAAAAGAACCTACAAACACCATTGCTTAGCCAAAGACCTTTTTGAAATTTGATAGAAGGGTAAAGCATGACTCAGGCCACCAGAGAGATCTGAGTTCAAATCAAAACTCCACCACTTATTAGTTGTGCGATCTTGGTCAAATTATTTGTGATTTATGAGGATCAATTTCCTCATCTTTAAAGTAAGTAGGATAATACCTATTTCACATGGCTGTAAATATTTTAAAATTTAAATACGTGTGAAAAGGAGATTTTTATTTCTGGCCACAACAGAGTAATTGGAACTGAGCTTACCCTCCTACCATAAACAACTATAAAACCAGATAAAACACACAAGGCAATTACTTTCAAGCACTGGACAGAGGTAAAGCAGGACTATAATCCTTGAGAGAAAGGAAATACATAAGGTGAGCCCCACATTTATCCTGGCTCTCTGACTGGGAGCCATTTTAAAAAGTCAAGTAGAAATTATAATATTAAAAAGAAAATAGGGACTTCCCTGGTGGCACAGTGCTTAAGAATCCATCTGTCAACACAGGGGACACGGGTTTGATCCCTGGTCTGGGAAGATCCCACATGCCACGGAGCAACTAAGTCCGTGCGCCACAACTACTGAGCCCACGTGCCACAACTACTGAAGTCCACGCTCCTAGAGCCCATGCTCTGCAACAAGAGAAGCCACTGCAATGAGAAGCCCGCGCACCGCAACAAAGAGTAGCCCCCGCTTGCCTCAATTAGAGAAAGCCCGTGCGCAGCAAGGAAGACCCAACACAGCCCAAAAAATTAATTTAAAAAAAAAATTTTTTTAAATGAAAGGAAAATATCTGAAGTAAAAAACTAACTCCGTGAGATCAATAGGTGACTGGAGACTGAGTGATTAAGTACAAAGTTCTAGGTTAGTACTTTCTCTATATTATCTCATTTGATCTTGAGGTCATCCATGGAAGTTGATGTTATTATTTCTACATTTTTAGATTCACTCAGCCATTTACTTCAAATAGAAATAATTTTATCAGAAGCAAACATCTGACTTAGGGTATGACATTTATCAACCCACTGTTTTAACACAGGGATAAATGTCTTTGTAGTTTCTTCATCAACATGCACAACTTCACCAAACAGCAAATGGTGAAAAGCATAGTGCAGCTTGAGGCCACACATCCAGCCAGTAGGTGCACTAAAGAAAGGCACTTCTGTAGATTTTGAGCTGTTTCCTTAAAGTCTTCACATATTGCAGAAGCCCGCGCAACAAAGAGTAGCCCCCGCTTGCCTCAATTAGAGAAAGCCCGTGCGCAGCAAGGAAGACCCAACACAGCCCAAAAAATTAATTTAAAAAAAAAATTTTTTTAAATGAAAGGAAAATATCTGAAGTAAAAAACTAACTCCGTGAGATCAATAGGTGACTGGAGACTGAGTGATTAAGTACAAAGTTCTAGGTTAGTACTTTCTCTATATTATCTCATTTGATCTTGAGGTCATCCATGGAAGTTGATGTTATTATTTCTACATTTTTAGATTCACTCAGCCATTTACTTCAAATAGAAATAATTTTATCAGAAGCAAACATCTGACTTAGGGTATGACATTTATCAACCCACTGTTTTAACACAGGGATAAATGTCTTTGTAGTTTCTTCATCAACATGCACAACTTCACCAAACAGCAAATGGTGAAAAGCATAGTGCAGCTTGAGGCCACACATCCAGCCAGTAGGTGCACTAAAGAAAGGCACTTCTGTAGATTTTGAGCTGTTTCCTTAAAGTCTTCACATATTGCCAGGGTTTGCTCTCTAATTATGAGAAAGCATGATCCTGATTTCTAGAAAACAATAGCATGCCGAGAAAAATCACAGGGATCATCACAATTTCTGTGTTATATTGAAATTATTTCCAGTCACACTTGATGAAATTCTTATTAAAGAAATCAGCATTGAGGTAGAGTGGGCTATATCAACAAAATTCTATGAACATCCTAAAAAGGAGGCAATGGCTTTAGTCAGGAAACCAAAAAGGCTTCCCTAAAAGGTAAGATATGACATCTTACTTAAACCTGGAAGAATAAACAGCAATTCAACAGCTGAGCTTACGTGGAAGTCCTTCCCCAACAACAGGGGAAAACAGGGAAGAGCCAGCCATGAGCCCAGAAACTAGAGTGAAGCCGGAGAGAGGAAAGATCTGGACACTTTGTGGAATTTGGACTTTGTCCTGTGTGAAATGAGGAGTTTTCAGTGATTTGGGGGCAGGGAGTGACACGATTAGAACAGCAACAGAAGCACGGAGAACTGACCAGAGAGCAGAGAAGTTAGAAAAGTGAAGAATTCTCGGGAAGCCATTACAAATTGACTTGATAGAGCCCCATGAAGTCAAGGCAAAAGATGTCAAGACTTGCACCTCTTTTACTCATACCCATTTTCCAGTGGGATTCAAACTATCTGCATGTGAACTTGAACTCGACACAAAGCTGCTGGTATGGGTTAAAAGGAACCCTCGTCAGCCTGACATTTATTCTTTTCTCTTACACCCCAGAAATATCAGATTAGAGTCTGGGATGGAAAATCCATTTTCTCAGTGACAGTCCATAAAGTATAAATACTCTCCAATACTTTGCATAATGTCCCGCATGGCCAGTCCTGAGCCTCTGGCACAGAGCATGTTCTGGAATCCAGAAGTGCCCTGGAAGCAGTGGGGCATTTAATCAGGGGGCCACTAACACCCTTCACTTTTCCACAGATGGTAGGCAGAGACAAGGGTTGCCAACTCCTTCACTTTGGGCACCCCACATTTTGGCAACCCCTACCTCTAAACTTAGTGTAAAATTCCACCAATTCTAGAAGGCATCTCAGAAATATGATCCAGTGACCTGGTATCAAAGGATCTTTACTCGGTAAGTATTAAGCACCTACCTTTCAGACTCCATCCTGAATGCAAAAAATAAAAAGATATGGTTGTCCCTGTCCTCAAGGAAGCTCAATGTCTAGTGGGGGAAAAAACTGCAAACAAGTAATTACTATCCAGTATTACACATGTTCTGGTGCAGGTGTATACTGAGGGATGTGAGCCTGTGAGAACACGTCTAACTTTTCCTAGGGCTGCCATAACAAAGTACCACAAACAGGGTGACTTAAATCAACAGAATTTTTTTTTATTTTTATTGGAGTATAGTTGATTACAATGTTGTGTTAGTTTCTGCTGTACAGCAAAGTGAATCAGTTATACATATACATATATCCATTCTTTTCTGGATTCTTTTCCTATATAGGTCAATACAGAGTATTGAGAAGAGTTCCCTGTGCTATACAGCAGGTTCTTATTAGTTACCTATTTTATATATAGTAGTGTGTATATGTCAATCCCAATCTCCCAATTTATCCCCCTTCACCGCCCCCCCAACTTTCCCCCAAATCAACAGACTTTTAATGCCTCATAGTTCTGGAAGCTAGAAGTCCAAAATCAAGGTGTCAACAGGGCCATCCTCTCCCTAAAGGCTCTAGGGAAGAAACTTGTCTTTACCCCTAGCTTACACCACTCACAAAAATAAACTCGAAACAGATCAAAGACTTAACATAAGGCCCGAAACTATAAAACTCCTAGAAGAAAATGTAGGAAAAAGCTCCTTGACATTGATCTCAGCAGCAATTTCCTGAATATAACACCAAAAGCACAAGCAACAAAAGCAAAAATAAATGAGGCTACATCAAACTAAAAAGCTCTGCACAGCAGAAAAAAAATAATCAAAAATAAATAAATAAAAAGGCAACCTACAGAACAGGAGAACGTATTTGCAAATCATATAGATGATAATATGATCAGGGGTTAATAGCCAAAATATATAAAGAACTCATACAACTCGGTAGCAAAAAACAAACAATCCAATTAAAAAAGAAGACATATAAATGGCAAACAGGTACATGAAAAGGTGTTCAACATCACTAATCAACAGGGAAATGAAAATCAAAAGCATGATGAGATATCACCTCAAACCTGTTAGAACAGCTATCATCAAAAAGACAAGAGATTAAAAGTGTTGACGACTTGGAGGAAAGGAACCCTTGTGAGCTGTGGGTGGGAATGTAAATTGGTACATCTACTATGGAAAACAGTATGGAAGTTCCTCAAAAAATTAAAAATAGAATTACCATATGATCCAGTAATTTAGCAAATTATCCAAAGGAAATGAAAACAGGATCTCAAAAAGATATCTACACCTCCATGTTCACTGCAGCATTATTCACAATGGCCAAGATATGGAAACAACCATCAATGGATGAACAGATAAAGAAAATGTGAGATACACGCACACACACACACAATGAATATTATTCAGACATGAGAAAGAAGGAAACTTTGTGTTTGTGACAACTTGGATGAATCTTGAGGGCATTATGCTAAGTGAAATAAGTCAGAGAAAGACAAATACTGTATGATTTCACCTAAACATGGAATCCTAAAAAGCCAGTAGAGTAGTGGCAACCAGGGGCTTCAGGGTAGGGGAAATGGGAAGATATTGGTCAAAGGGTACAGACTTCCAGTTGTAAGATTAACAATTTCTGGGGATCGAATGTACAGTATATAATAATGCTGTATTTCATACTTTAAGGTGCTAAGAGAGTAGATCTTAAATGTCCTCACCACAAAACAGAAATGGTAATTATGTGATGGGATGGAGGTGTTAGCTAATGCTGCGGTGGTAATCATTTTGCAATATATAAATGTATCAAATCAACACATTGTAGACCTTAAACATACACAATTTGTATGTCAATTACAGCTCAATAAAGCTGGAAAATAAAAATAAAATAAAATGAAACAGAGGCAACAAAGCCTTTCTGTTGCTCCATGCCCTTTGGTGCCAGAGGTGCTCTCCTACGGGGCCTTAGGCTCAAGAGAGAGCAACCTGGCACATGCCCAGGGGCAGCCGGCTCTGCTCCTGAGCTGCTCCTTTAAAGAGCCAGCGGTGGAGAAGAAGGGCAAACACTCAGGCTCCTGATGCTGGGACCCTAGCAGTCATCCTGTCATCAGAAGGAAAAGGAGAAAGGCAAAAATCGTGTGTGTCCCTCCTAATGAAAGAAGCAAACAAAAACTCGGTGGGCCCACCCAATACCCTCTGTGAATAATTCCTTACAGACATCCTAGCTTCCACCTAAACCAGCCCCCCGCAGAGCCCTGCCCCGTGGGATCCCCTGCAGGCCCCCTCCCAGGCCTGGTCCGCAGCATCCCCACCTCTGCTCGGTGCGCAGTAGGGGTTCACTACAGAGATCAAATGGAGCCCCCCTGTCTCATCCCTCTCAGGCCGTGTCAGCTGTATTTTTTTAGGCTATTTATAGATTGATTAATTAATAATAAAAATTCCATCATTTTGTAATTCTCAGCGATGGCTTGTACCTAATTTCCATAATAAATTGTTTCACTGGAGCTTTGGAAAAAGAGCCACGTGAAGAATAGGTTATTTATTTATGAGGACAGTAGAAACTGTTCCTTCCCGCGGCTCCTAAAGGAGTCTTGATTGCTTGGCCAAGAGAAAGGTGTATTTAAATGACACAGGTGGGGAGTGCTGGGGCACACTTGACATTTTGTCAACGATGGTGAGCAGCTGCCTTCTCAGGCAGACGTGGAAGGAGAATGATGCCTCCGCAGAAATCCAACCCAAGGACAGGAAAACGAAAGAGAATCCCATTTAGAATTACAAGGTCACCGACATCAACAAATAACTTTCAGCTGCCTCCCACTCTTTTCAAAAACTAATCTAGTTTCCTTAAGCTTTGATGAAAAAGTTGTCTTCCCAGAGGCCCTGCATGACTGATGGGTAAGCCTCATCCTCTCTACCAGCAGTGGAATAAAATCGGCTCTCCCCAGACAAAGGAGGGCCTGGCAGTTTGGACAGGCTCTGGCTTGTATGGCCTCCCCTTGGAGGCGCTGAGGGTGGTTGGCCCTCCTGGGAGCTGTTCCACGAGCCGGCACAGAGTCTTGCATCTGGAAAGTGCTCAGAGTAGTTGTGGCATTGACCTCATTAAGTTCCCGTGTCTTCCTCTAAGATCACCAAACACCATCCAACTCAAAGGCAAGCCTCAGGACTTCAAGCCTCACTACTCACAGTGTGGTCCTTGAACCTGCTACTTGCCTTGGGAGTTTGTCAGACATGCAGAATCTTAGGCCCTTCCCAGAGCTTGAGAGTCAGAATCTGTGTTCTAAAAGGAGGCCAGGTGATCTGCATGTGCTCAATGTGTGAGAAGCACTAGTACTTTAGAAAGCCTGCCCTTGACCTCTGAGTCACAGGTCAATAGCTTTCACATTCCTTTACTGACTCAGAAGATATCTATGAAGCACTACATCCATTTGCTAGAGCTGCCACAACAAAACACCAAGACTGGGGGCCTTAAACTTAACAGAAACTTATTTCCTCACAGTCCTGGAGGCTGGAAGTCCAAGATCACATGTCAGCAGGTTTGGTCTCTCCTTGGCTGGTTACAGATGGCTGTCTTCTTGCTGTGAGCTTACGTGGTCTTTCCTCTATGCACATGAGCCCCTGGTGTCTCTCTGTGTGTCCTAATTTCCACCTCTCATAAGGACACTAGTCATATTGGATTAGGGCCCACCCTAACGGCCTCATTAAAGGCCCTATCTCCAAATACAGGTGCATTCTGAAGTACTGGAGGGTTAAAGATTCAACGTATGAATGCTTGTTCAACTTTTAACAAGCATTACCATGTCTAGGCACTGTGCTAAGCCTGGGGTTACAACCATGAAGGAGACAGACTTGGTCCCTGTCCTCAAGCAGCTTATAATTCCTCACTGGTCACATCTCCACTCTCATCTTGGCTACTCTGACAGTAGGGTCCAACTGGACTCTGGTCCACTGTTAGGTCCCACAGGTCTGAGAGGCCTACACTGTCAGCACTGACCACTCGCCCATCCCACCAGGAAGAACTGCTGGTTCCCTCACTCCTCGGCTGGAGAGAGTGGGTAAGCCCTGTATGGACACCAGCCAAGAGGAAGACCCCCCAACCCCCAAAACCAAAAGTTATCTATAGATGCTAAAATGTGTGGGCAAAGTGTGTGGAGAAACAGGATATTTACAGAATCTAATTCCTTTTTAAGTAATCCATCTTTGTTCTCTAGTTTCTTTGAATATTTTTCTTGTCTTTGGAATCCTGAATCTTCAATATGATTTGCCTCAAAGTGGAATTATTCTTGTTTTATTTTTCTTCAGGCATCATTATGCTTCTTGAAACTGAGGACTCATATGTTTACCAATAATAACTTTCAAAGTTATTAGCTCTTCTAATATTGCTTATCCTTTTATTCCATTTCCCCTGTGAGAACCCTTGGTAGACATAGTTTATATATTCTATCATCCATGCTTCTTAACATCACTTACGTATTTTTCGATCTCTTTATCTCTCACTGTGCTGCATTCTTGGAAATCTCTTCGGATCTGTCTTCCTGTTGACTATTTCTCTATTCAACTATGTCTACTCTGCTGTTTAAACCATTCACTAATTTTTTTCCAATAATATTTTTCTAAAAGTTCTATGCCCCTTTCAAATCTGACAATTATTTCTTCATGTCATCTTGCTCTATAGCTTTAAATCCTTCTTTTACATATTTAATCACTTAAATATATTTATTTTATATTCTCTTTCATATATTGCCATTCAATTATCCAAAGTTCTTAGGGGTCTAACTTGATTTTTGTTGTCTCCACTGTACAAATCTTTTATGTCCCAGGTTGGGAATACATCTCCCTTTCAGAACATTTTTGCATTCTTTCCTGCAGAGTCCTGGCTCTTTGTATCCCCAATTTGGGGACAGTTTTTATTAAAAAAAAAAAAAAATGTGGTTTGGCTATTGCCAAACCATATGGATAGTATAAACTCACTACCCAAAACTCAGATCAAGCACAGCACAGTGGTTATGAATTTGGGCGAGGAGAGGGAGGAGGGATCTCTTTTTTCCCACCCAAAGACAATCAAGCTTCCTGTTCTCTTCTGTGCCAGTGCACAGATTTTCCTAGTCCACCCTCTCACTAGGGTATAGCCATTTGAGCCTGTGGGTTGAAGGGAGAGTTTTGTTCAGTTCCAGCTCTGTCTTTTTCATCAGCTCATGACCTCATGTCCTATCGCCATGTGGGCATTAAAATCCAAGGTCCTGGGCTTCAGAGACTGACAACCTTCTTTGTGCTCTCTCCTAACCTAGGAGCTTACCACTCTGATTTTTAGTTTCCTCTGTTTCTAGAACTATGGGATTTCCTCTTTCTCTCAAAGTTAACTAGTCATTCAAAAAGATCTTTGCTATTTTTTTTTAATTAAAAAATTTTTTTTGATTGTGTTGGGTCTTCATTGCTGCGTGTGGGCTTTCTCTAGTTGCGGCAAGCGGGGGCTACTCTTCATTGTGGCACGCAGGCTTCTCTTGTGGAGCACAGGCTCTAGGCGCGTGGGCTTCAGTAGTTGTGGCACATGGGCTCAGTAGTTGTGGCTCAGGGGATCTAGAGCACAGGCTCAGTAGTTGTGGTGCACGGGCTTAGTTGCTCCGTGGCATGTGGGATCTTCCCGGACCAGGGCTTGAACCCGTGTCCCCTGCACTGGCAGGCAGATTCTTAACCACTGTGTCACCAGGGAAGTCCAGATCCTTGCTATTCTTTGTCCAGAATTTCTGGGTATTTGAAAAAGGATTTGAGATTATCCAGTTCTACATATTTCCAGACCCGGCATGGTCAGTGAAACAGGCGTGTTCACTCCCTGCCTGGTCTTCCTCCAGTTCCATTCAGTTCTTTTGCTCCCATCTCTCTAAAGCACTCCATTCTGGTAACACAAAAAATGCACACACCAAAGTGATCGCTCAACCTCAAATGCCCCTATACCCTTCTTATTTACTTAACTCTTAGTTATCCAGTAACCTCGAGGGCACATTTCATCTTCTCTAAGAAGACATTCCTTTGAACCACTGTAGTCCCACAGATGCTGGTGCTTATTTCTCTCTCTCTCACTACATTACAATGAAAGTATATTTTAGTGTCTCCCTCCGCATTTAAGATCCTTGAAGTCTGGGACCATGATTTACTCGTTGTATCCCCAGAACCTAGTATCTGACGCATAGAAGGTGTTTAATATATTAGTTAACTGAATAAATGAACACAGACCAGTTCCATAATTATTGCCTTTAAACAGTTTTTTAGCAGTCCCCCCAGACTGGAAAACTTCCAGTTTCCTACAAAACATTTATGCAAGACAATCACCGGAGGAAGAAGAGGGAAGTATGTAAAGCTCAGAACACTATTCCCCAGGGATAGATGGCACATTGTGCTCCCTAGCCTCACAGGGGCAGCCTGAGATCTGAAAGATGTGAAATCCAATTAACTGAATGTTCATGTCTCTCCAATGACTTGCCATAAAATGTAATACAAAGCTTCAGCCTGTCATTCAAGGTAATACAAAGCTTCAGCCTGTCATTCAAGGTCACCCAAGATCTAACACCTAGGTGGCTTTTCCAGTGTTTTCTGCTTCATAAACCTTCACTTATTTCCCCCAAATCATTATGCATCTCATATTATCACCTCTTGACCCAAACCCCTTAGTCATGCTATGTACAAGAGCTCAAAAAGAGACAATTTTGTTGCAAGCACAGTTTATCTTTGTTTTTCACTACTGGCTTACTTTATGCCTTTTAGATATACATCAAAGGAAACAGAATATATTTAATTGTGTTACTCTTGGCTGTAATAAAACCCTCTGCTCCTTTTGCTACCCTACCATAAATTTCATATTAGAGTCTGTGAGCGACCCTCCCACACCGCACTCCTACAGCTCAGTTCCAAAGGAGAAAGAGCAGGGAGGGAAAAGTGGCTGATGTTTCAGGTCTACTGTGGCTCCAAATTGCAGAGTCATCTCTGTCTCTCTCCACCACCCCTAAGGACAAGGGCATTGATTGGTGAGCTCCCTGATTTGCGGCACCCTGGAAGAACTCTGTTCTTAAGATGTCACTTTTGCCAGTGAAATCTGCTTTCCTGTTGAAAAGGATTCAGATGACCGGATTACTCCCGAATAGTATGTAATTATTTTTGTGGTCAACTGAGACAACATCACATAGGAAATTAGAACAGATGTTGCCCAAAAAGGAATTCAGTTTGGCAGATGGAGAAACATGGTGGGGAGAGAACTTCCTCTGACTCCCTGGCTAAGAAACTGCACAAAGCTGGTCTGCACAGAGCTTAGACTGAGAGAACGTCCCAGCAGGAAGGAGCATTCATGCTCCACTGGCCCCACCTTCTCCTGGAACAGATGAGGAGACTGAGGCCACAGAGAAGGTAGGGTCAGAAACCTCATCTACTTCTTTCATTCTAGGATTTATTTTTTTGGAAAATGCAGGAAGAACTGATAGCCCAAAGAATTGTTTTCTTTGGATTTTCCTATATGAAGAGTCATAATGAAGCATTTTCAAATATTTTTAGGTTAGTGAGAAGCCAGTGAACTCCATGAGTGACTGACATCCCAGAGTAGCTTCTGTCTTCAAGTGTGGCTTCTGCTCACTACACAGCTATGTGAATGTGGAGTGCTGAGTACTGAGCTCCGAGAACTGAGCTCTGGGCACCAAGCACTGAGCTCTGAGTTCTGAGAACTGAGCTCCTAGCATTGAGGACTGAGAACCAAGCACCAAGCACTGAGCTCTGAGCACTGAGTTCTGAGCATTGAGAACCAAGCACCGAACTGAGCTCTGAGCACTGAGGACTGAGCAAGCCCTCCTAAGCTCTCAAGCTCATTAGCCTTCCTGTGAAAGGAAAGCAATCATTCAGTGGACCCTGCCAGCTCTAATGGAACATGCCCCAATGCTGGGAAAGCTTATGGGTTTCCTCTATATTCAAAAAATATTCTGAAAATCTTTTCTACTCTCTGTCACCAAATGGCAACAGTACACTGAATTTATTTCAGGCCCCTGGCGCATTCCAAAACGAGTTGTTTCTCAAGGTCTCCCCCACTTTGCCCTCTCAGAGGAGAGAGCAGGCATGGGTGACAGCCTTCTGCAAGAGCTTGCCTTCCCTCTCGTCCTGCGCCTCCTCCTCCTCCATGAGGTCTTCCCTTCTGGTCCCGGTATCACTACCCCTTCCTTCCTCTGGTTTCCCAAAGCACTTTCTAAAACCTCTATCATAACACAGCAGTTGCGTGTTCAAGAACTGGTGTCTTTGTCCACTCCCCAACGAGACTCTGAAGTCCAGGCGGGAGGGACTGACTCACTGACTGCTATATCCCACAGAGCCCAGCACATCACCGGGTGCTTCAAGATACTTAATAATAAAAAAGGCATAGGTGCCCACATGAGTCATCGTCTTTCTCCTCCCCCTGCTCTTTCTCCTCATCCCCACACCTTCCTCCCAAGACTCTGAGAGCAGGAGTTTAAGGACTGTAGAGCACAGCACTCCTGCAGGTGACCTGAGCCTGCATTTCAAGTACTCATTTCCTTTCCAACCTTGGCTGTGACCCTGACCCACTGGAGATTTTTTAAATGATTTGCACAGATAGTTAACAATACTGTATTGCATACTTGAAATCTGCCAAGAGAGTAAATCTTAATTGTTCTCACACAAAAAAAGGTAAATATGTGAGGCAATGGATGTGTTAATTAACACTTGATTATAGCGAACATTACAGTGTATATGTATATCAATACATCACATTGCACACCTTAAATGTATACAATTTTTATTGTCAATTTTTCCTCAAATAAAACTGGGGAAAAAAGAAATTATTTGTACAGTTGATGAGAAAAATAATCATCCTCATGCTCTATTCTGTTCTGAATGTTTCTGGACTTACAGATAGAGGTTTGTACCCTTCATAAAGCTCTTTGAAATTCAAATCTAGGGCCTCTGGAAGGTTCTCAGAAAGCAAACTCTGGGGTGAGCAGTCTCTCACAGCAGAGGGGAGCAACTGTTTTGCATAAGGGCCGATTTAGGGAAAACAAACATATTTAAGGGCTGCATTTTTCTCCCTTGGTGGGAAGTGCATAGCTGTACAACTTAGATTTATCTCCTTTATTAATTAGAAGAATGTCTAGGAAGTAAGTGCCACTGTTTTTCCGCCACAGCCACCTACAAATGGTAATAACTGGGCTGATTTTAGGAATGACGCCATAGACTAAGCTTTCTAACTTTCCTGCCAGCCCCTGGCTGTAGGCTGCTCAGCCCTGCTGCAGACAGGCTTCTAAATTCCAGCAAGCTACAGTCTGCATGGAAAATGGTTCTTCCTCATGCTGTCTGTTCCACCTGTTACTTACTCTTTAGATACTAGTAGTTAGGGACTCCAGAATTCTGCTAAGAGCAAAATCCTACAGTCATTTGGCAGGTGTTAAAGAGCACAATGAATCAGAAACCTTTCATTAGAGGCCACGTTCAAAGAGAGGCTGGTACACCCATTTCACCTGACGTTCTAATCCTTTATCACCAAATTATCCCAGAGCTCAAGGCCCCAGGGTTCACATCCTGCCAGGGCTATGCCTCCTCTATAAGTATGCTCCACTGAGAGAAGGGGGGGGAGAGGGGGGGAGGGAGGAGAAGGAAAGGAAGAGGGGAAAGGGGGAGGGGAGGGGGAAACGGGGAGGCATAAACATTCCAAACAACCAATTCAGTGTTCATCTCTACCTCATGTGCACACACACTCACAAGCCTAGTGTCTTAACTGGAATACAGTTGTAACAAGGGAACTTTCAAAAGGTCTCTGCTCTTATTTGCATTTCTGGAGCTTTTCTTTCTACATAGGTATTGTTGAGAAGCAAATCATTTGTCAGGTGAGCCCTTTAAGTTAGGCAATTGCTACCTGATGCACACATTACACAAGGACAGACCCCGTGCTGCTGTCCGAGCTCTGGAACTGAGAAAGGCTTGGTGCTGAAGAGGCGATGCAGAGGAAAAAGAAGGAAGGAGGTTGTACCCATTCGAGAAGGACAGCCTCTGATCAAAGCCTCATCCGGCTGTTGAGTTGGGACTGTGGGATGCTGAGTGCTTCTCACTTAGTGCCTAGTGTTCCTCTCTGAGTACTACTGGGCAGCGTTAAGTACTGGGTTCATCCTGTACTGCTGCCCTCACCTAATGGTCACTCATTGCCTGATAGGATGTGCACCCAATACAACCATACAATCTGACATTCTCCTTCTCTCCCCCTGCTGTTTCCCTTAGATCAGGGTTGTCGGAAGGCTTCTGCGTCTGCTCCTGCCTCTGGCTCTGACTCTGCCCCCAGAGACTTCCTGTGAGCAGCAGGAAACCTAGAAGACAGCAGAACCAAACTGGCCCCTCCCCAGGGATCAAAGCTAACTGGTGTCTCCTGCTCCCCAGAGAAACCTGCCTGTCAGGCCCTGGAAGTGAGTTTAAAGACCAAAGGAGACTCGCTCTGTGAGGGCTTTGCCCTTGGTTCTTAGCCCTCCTGTCCTGTGCTTGTGGTAAGGACTCAGTAAATATTTCAGCTCAAGGTGCTGATACAGGAGCAGACCCCATGCTCCATATGTGGTCAGAACCATAAGATTCTTGAAAGAGCAAATAAATCAGGTTGTTCCTATAGCTCGCCCTTGATTATCCACAAATGTGATGGATTATTTCATGAGTCACACTCAGGCAAGGGTGAGAGCACTTGAGTTTGGATCTGAAGTGTCCTCATAAACAAGGGGAGATGGACATTGTCTGCCCACTCTGAAGTGTCCCCTGAACTGTGAGCTGTCATTGCATCAGTCACAGGTGATTTGCGTTACACTTAGCAAAAGGCTGCAAGAAAATCGTGAGTCAAGAGTTCAGCAAAGGAATTACAAAAAGTCTAAGGCTGTCAGTAAAATCATATCCTGAGATTCAAGGTGATAAAGGGAAAGGGGAGGAATCTGCAGATGTGTTGTTGACAAGCACAGTTACATGAGCGGGAATATCCCCTCTGCACTGAGTGGTCTAATGGAACCATGGGGACCATGAAGGAGGTCCCCCACCTTCACCCCAGGGGGTAGCTACTCTCATGAAGCTGGGAACTGTCTGCCCTGTGTATTTGCACCTCCACCTGCAGCCAGCCCAGTGCCCACACGCAGTGCCCTCCAACCACGGCACTGAATTGAGACCCACGCTGGGTGGCTCCAAGGGACATGCAACCTTGGACTTTAGTCCAAGCAGCCGATGCCTTCTTACTTTAATCCACTGTGTCCTTAGCATTGTGCTTTGGTGCCCTAAAGAAAGAATAATTATGAGCTTTGAGCCTAGCTTCTAGTTTAATTGAGAAGACAAGGTTAGTCGGTGAGATGTCAGAGAATGATATTCGGCAATGTTTAATTAATTGCTAAATTGTGTGGCACAGAGTTGACTGGCAAGGGAATCAGGAGATGGAGGTGAGAACTGAGAAACTCTGCTGGCTCCCACCGTAGAGCTTTCACCTGTGCGGTTCCCTCCGCCTGGCCCACTCTTCCACCTCTTCACCTAGTTAACCCCTATTCCTCCTCAGAGGTAGCCTTTTTTTTTTGTTTGGCCGACCAGGGATTGAACGCATGCCCCCTGTAGTGGAAGCACAGAGTCTTAACCACTGGACTGCCAGGGAAGTCCCAAGGGTAGCTTTAAATGTCCACCTCCTCAAAGGAACCTTCTCTGATCCTCCATAGAGCTTTTGGCATGATTTTTGGTACTGGCTTACTTCATGTTTTCTTTACTGTCTCTCTCCTCCTGCTGGACTGTAAACTCCCTGAAAGCAGGCTATGTCTGTTTTGTTCATGGCTGAAATTTAGACCCTGAGCACAGGGTAGCAGATACTCAAATGAGACCTGTTTCTTTTTTGTTGTTGTTAATTTCTTTTTTTTTAAATTAATTTTTATCGGAGTATAGTTGCTTTACAATGTTGTGTTAGTAATGAGATCTGTTTCTGAGTGAAGGCAACCGTGCTTGAGCTGGGCTCTGAAGAAAGTGTAGTAGGATTTGAACAGCAGAGGCAAGAAAAGGCAGGATCCCCCAGAGGAGATTTCCACATGGGCAGAGACCTCAGTGTTGGCATAAACGGGACACATGTGAGTGGTGAGACCCGCCTGGCAGAGTAGAAGGGAGAATGGGGACCAGATCTGGAAGGACCGAAGAGACGGGCCAACATGTGACTACTGATGGAGAAGAAGAAATAGAGAGCCACTGAAGGTTTTTAATAAAAAGAATCTCCTAGGGAAAGTGACACTGAAAGATTAATTTTGCATCTTGCTTAAAGGAGAAAGTATCTGGAAGCAGAGAAGCCAGGTGTTGGGGGCCTGGCCTGAGACAGGGAAGAAGCCTTGCACTTTGTAAAGGCCTCTGCTTCAGGCACTCTGCTCAGGCAGGAAGTAGGCTGCATCACCAAGGAAAATGAGCAGAACTTGAGACTTGGAAATAACAGATGAAGGGGCAGGAAGAATGAAGAAGGGCTCCCAAGTCTAGAGGCTGAGCAAATAGGGACGGAGCAAACAATAACTAAGCAGGGGGAGCTGGACGGAACTGGGGAGAAGGTAAAGAGTTCAGTGTTGACACCCTGGTGACAAAGGTCACGGGGTATGTATCAGTTATCTATTGCTATGTAACAAATTACATCAAAACTCAGTGGCTTCAACAACATGCATTCATTATCTCGCAATTTCTGTGGGTCAGGAATGGGGCACAGCTGAGCTCTTCTCCGGGGTGGGGTGCGGGGGGTCTTTCACAAAGCTGTGCTGGAGGAGTCGGCTGACTCGGGTGTTCATCTGAAGGCTCGGGGTCGGGGGGCACTCCCAAGCTCACTCGTGTGGCCACATCGGGATTCAGTTCCTCTGGGCTGTTGTGTTGAAGCCCCAGGTCCTTGCTGGCTGTTGGCCAGAGGCCACTCTCGGTCCCTCGCCACGTGGGCCTCTCCAACACGGCATCTTCACCAAAGTGTATAAGCCAAGAAGGCAAGAGGGAGAGTCTGCTAATAAGGTGGAGGTCACACTGTTTTGTAACCTAGTCACGGAAGTGACGCCCCTCAACGCTGCTATATTATATCTGTTAGAAGCAAGTTATTCAAGGGGAGTACAATCACACAAGGTTGTGAGTACCAAGAGGCATGGATCTTAGAGGAATGTGGAACTGAAGTTTGGAAGCAAGGGAGGCATCATCTAAATGTAGAGGAGGGTTAGGATGATCAAAGGAAAGAGTATTTCATATATATGTGTGTTTGTGTGTGTACTGTGTGTGTGTGTGTGTGTGTATACATATATATATACCATATGTGTGTATATATATACACACATATATATATATGGTGTGTGTGTGTGTATGTATGTGTATATATATATATTGCCTGGAGGATCATTCACATTTAGAGATGAAAACAGAGGGACTTCCCTGGTGGTCCGGTGGTTAAGACTCTGCGCTTCCACTGCAGGGAGTGCGAGTTCAATCCCTCGTCGGGGAACTAAGATTCCACGGTGGCAAAAAAAAAAAGTGAATAAAATTCTACAAATAATAAAAAAATAAATAAAACAAAAGCATCTCATCTTAAAAAGATGAGAACAGGAATGAAGATAAAGACCACCCATTTTGTAGAAGGTAGAGATGCTAGCAACAGGGAAGACCAGATCAACAGGCTTATTAGAAGGATGAACTAAGGTATCTACCATGATTATTTTTGTTATTTGGTCAGTTAATAAACAGTGACTGCTTTCAAAGTGAAAATAAATTAATTAAATAAAATTTTTAAAAAAGATGAGATCAGAGAGGTAGAGAAACCTACAAAATGGAAGAAAGGAAAATTGAGAGGATAATTTCACTAAATCCAAGATTATCACTTTCTTCAAAACCTAGGAGGAAAGTCATCTCCAGGAAGCCCTCTTAGACTGATTCGGTTCTACCTGATCCTACACTAGATACTGGCTCATCACAGAGTCTCTAAGAAGCTTACAAGTTAGGGAGTTAAGACAAATTCATAAAGAAGTTTTTATAAGATAAAAAGCAATAGTAGTGGGAGAGTGGTACACACAAGAGAAGAGAGTCACAGAATAGCATAGTGGGAGAACCTGCTAGGGAAATAAACTTGTGTATGTATCAGGCCAGTCTGTGGTTTTTGTTTTTGTTTTTTTAATTCTTATTAACGTGCGCCTTAGGGCCTGGGTCGCAGGACATTTTGTGTGCCTCTGGGTTGCCTTTCCACCTGGGTCATGTAGCTTAATGAAGGGAGAGCCCACATTTTCGAGACCTTTTCTGCACTCCTTGGGGCCAGACGATGTCCTGCATTGGTCAGTTCTCTGGAACTGCCTGCTGAAGACAAAATTTCCTCTCGTGCCGTCTAACTAGCAGAAACACAGGACACAGCAGACTGCCTGAGAATAACTGAAGCATTTGAAATACACGTTCAGCATTTTCGAGTCATTGGGTTCTTAGCAGACAAAGGCCTTTATTGGAAGAAATGATTTATTTCCCCTAGCAGGCCAAGTGATGCTTTTGGTTAATCATTTCTTTACTTGGTTTTTAGATTGCATTTCACAAAATCACCTCAGGGGCAAATCTCTCCAAATGAAACTGTTAATAAGACTAGATAAAACCGTGGCAGGTTTTCAAACCACCCCTGAAGGTCAACCACATCACAAGCCCAAGCTCTAACTCTATTTGTAAATCTCCTCCAACAGTTCTAGGGGGTACACACTACCCACCTGTTCTTCCTGCCTTTCTCTGGCTGGGCCCCCAGGTACTACTTTGAAGAGAACAGTTCCTGGAAACAAACATAAGAAGGAAAAAACCTGGACAAAAGGAAAATAGGCATCCAGGGTCAAATTTCCTCTGAGAAAGGGGTTCCTGCTG
>NW_006791240.1:3898722-3920361 GCF_000442215.2 Lipotes vexillifer
GTTCCACGGCAGAGGAAGGAGGGAGTGAGCAATTTGGTCTCAGCTCCAGGCAAGGCTGAGCAGACAGCAGTGTGACTGTCCCCAGCAAAGGCAGCCTCTGCGCTAACCACTCTAATGATCTGCTCCCTCCTGGTGGCCTGGAGGGATGCTAATAAGAACTGGCAAGTTGCCAGCATCCCATTTATCAATTCTTTGATAATTCCTCTGGGTTGCCAGTGCATCGATTTGACTCCAAATTGATCACAAAAATCAGCACTGAGATTTCTTTACCCTTTCTAACATTTCACGAGGGAGGAGTAGAAATTCACTCTGGACAGTCTGGGGACTGACTCTGGCGACCAGGGGTTAGTTTTCTCTTTTCTCCTAATACACAGGGGCCTGGTCCACTCCAGCCTGCCTCCCAGAGGTGAGCTGCTGCACTGGCTGGCTCTGCCCCCTGCTTACCTAGGGCCTCAAGTCTCAAAGTGTGGTCCCTAGACCAGCAACATCAGAATGACCTGAAGCTTATTAAAAATGCAGATCCTCAGGTCCCGCCCCACACCTGTAGAATCAGGTCCTGCATTTTAAAAAGACTCCCCAGATGATTCATATGCACCTTAAAAAGCACTGCTTTAAACCAGTAATTTCATTCATGAGAATTTATTCTGAGGAAATCATGAGATGCACGCATACCTGTGTTCACTGCAGCATTGCTTATAAAGACAAAAACTGGAAACCCACCAAATGTATCAAAGCAATATTTACTGAGGGCCTACTATGTGACACTGAGGAAATAGGAGTGACAAAACAAAGTCCTAAAAATACGGTTGTTTTTTTTTTCAGATGAAACAATACATAGCCATTTAAAAAGTACCCTTTTAGAAAACCACCCTACTATTAGAGCCCTATTTCCTGCCTTCCAGCTTGTCTCAATTATTGTCATTCTCTCCAGACAAACAGCTCATGAAGGCTGCTAGGCTGGGGACATTTTCCTTTACTAAACAAACAAGCAAACACAGAAGGGTCTCAGCTGCCGGGGCATGTTGGAATTGCATGTGAAATGAATCAAGAGCCACTTCCAGGGCTTATGATGTAGGAACATGACTGTTTGCTTTCACTTTTCCCCCGATTTTCCCATCCCCCAGGACATAATCCACTCAATCTCAGCTGCACGTGGCCCCTCCACCTTATAGCCACAATGCTCAGCAGATTTATGTCGCCATATCCATTTTTTTTTCTAGGAAGACAACTCAAGATAAGCATGTTCAGTTTAAGCAAACATAACTTGATTCAACTACAGCCACGAGAAGGGTAATAAACCCTGAAGAGGGGATCTTCCAGAGAATATAGCAATATTATCTTGCCAGCCCAGGGCTGTGGTTTACGGCTACTCTCAATAGTTGCCCGTAAATCCCTGCTTTGCTTAGTATTATCCAAACACAGCAAAGTCTCTCAAGCAACGCTTCTTATAATAAGGTAAACTGTCAGTGGCTGCCTTTAAAACAAACAAACAAAAAACTCCTGACAGTACAGTCCCCAGCCAGAGAAAAGGCCCCTTGCCTGTATCATAGCCACAGCCCAGGTAGTTCTACCTGCAGGGCTCACACCTGGAGGGGCCCCTGGAGTTGGGGCCCTGCCTCGCTTCTCAGGGAACATGGCTGCTGAAAATATTAGCCCAGCTGAATTTCATCTTGTTGGTTTCTTATCTAATTCCCTTACTTGATCACTCAAACCTGTCTGGCCTGCTAGATTACTTCCCATCTCTTTATTCTTTCTTCATTATCCCCCATCCTTATTGATTAATCTCGCTCATCGATTAATTCAACAACAAAGCCCCTTACTGTGTTGGGTGTCCACAACCTCAAATGAGCCAAGGAGCTCACTTCCCATGTGCAGAGAAAGAGACGTGAATAGAGCCAGACTTCCTAGGTGTCCACGATGCCACCAGTATTGGGAAGCCACATTTATTCTGTAATATTTAAATTAAAATGGCCTTTCCCAGCTGGGCCCCCTGCCATCCTCAAAGCTCTGTTTTGTCTACTACTCTTCCTCGGCTCTGAGTTTCTACACCTGCTGAATTCTCCCTTCATGCTCCACCTGGTCCTGCTCCTCCTGTGTGAGCTGGCCCTAGTCTGTCTGCATCCTGTGACCCGCTCTGGATGCCACCCTGCCTATGTCACTCCCCAGAGGACCTCCACCTGGCTCCCCCTCTCTCTCTGGCAGAAAAAGTTGATTTTTTTCCCACTTGATCATGAAGAGTTCTTTCCCAGCCTGTCTGTCTCTCCAGATCTTCCATTATAAATCTGAAAGCTCATTCAGTTGACTAATAACCAAGAGCCGTCCAGTGGAGTACGTCCAGTGACTAGATGTCCAGAAAAAAGCCCAGAGGAGAAAGTCAAGGTTTCAGTTAAGAGAAGAAAGGAGAAAAAAAATTCATTTATATATATGATCATCTCACTAAATGCAGTAATAGCATTTGACAAAATCCAACACCCTTTTATGAAAAAAATACTCATCAAATTAGGAATAGGAGGGAACTTCCTCAACCTGATAAAGAGCATCTACAAAAAACCCACAGCTAACATCATACTTAATGGTGAAAGACTGGATAATTTCCACCTAAGATCAAGAACAAGACAAAGATATCCATTTTTGTCTCTCACCATTTTTATTCAACACTGTATGGATGATTCTACCCAGGGCAATTAGGTAAGAAAGAGAAATAAAAGGATCCAGGCCAGAATGAAAGAATCAAACCACTTAATTAGTGGTTGCTTAGGGTTGGGGAATGGGGGTAGGAGGGTGATAGCCAAAGGTCTGAAGTAAAGGTTGCATATATTTTTGAGTATACTAAAAACCATTGGTTTGTATAGCTATTTTTAAAAAGTGGCCAGTGAAATAACAGAACTAGAAGAAAGGATAAAGGTGGAAAATTCACAGAGAGGGTAATTAACATTAACTCACCAGAGTTAAAGTTAAGGAAGAAAAAGTTCACTGGATGTAGTGATCATCAAGACAATTGAAGACCTGGTCTCAGAGAAAAACTGCCCTTCCATTTTTGCCAAAGCCAGCTGCACACCCTATGCTCTCAATCACTTTCCTTTCTCTTTTTCCTCGATCTTCTTCCAGAAATATTTCCTCTATCTCTTACATCTTTTTAAAAAATATTTATTATTTATTTTTTGGCTGCCTTGGGTCTTCATTGCTTTGCACAGGCTTTCTCTAGTTGCAGTGTGTGGGCTTCTCATTGCGGTGGCTTCTCTTGTTGCGGAGCACAGGCTCTAGGCACACAGACTTCAGTAATTGTGGCTCACGGGCTCTAGAGCACAGTCTCAGTAGTTGTGTTGCATGGGCTTAGCTGCTCCGCAGCATGTGGGATCTTCCCAGACCACGGCTCGAACCCGTGTCCCCTGCATTGGCAGGCGGATTATTAACCACTGCACCACCAGGGAAGCCCCTATCTCTTACATTTTTAATCACATCATTCATACCTTTAATTCTTTCACTCAACAAATATTATAGCATCTCCATGTGCTGGGCACTCCTCTGGGCATCAGTAGACCTCTGCCTGCACCTCGTTGATAAGGACTATGTCATGTGGTCATTACTAGCTGCAAGCAAGGCTGGGAAATCAAATTTTTTCATTTTCTAGCTTCCTTGATAGAAGAACAACAGAAGAGAAAATAGCTCAAATTAGAATTGAATGAATCAACCTATATCTTCTTCCATACATTTACAAATAAAATTTTGAATCAAATTTGAACACAGGCCTGACAGCAAGAATTGTTTTCACGGCTACTGGAGAGCCCAGATACCCTCCAGTGGTTCTCTACCATCTGCTTAATTGCTCAGGTGAAAAAGTTTGGAGTCATATTTGATTTGTCTTTTAATCATACTCTGCATCCAATTCATGAGCTGGTCCTGTGAAGCAAGATCTTCAAAATATATCTCTTCATCTCCACTGCTACCACCCTAGTCCAATCATCCCTCACCTCTCATCTGACCCATTACAACTGCTTCTTAATTGGGCTTCCCACTGTCACTCCTGCCTCCCACTGTCTAGTCTTCACAGCACAGCCTGACTGATCCTCTCAAAACACAGATCTGCTCATGCCACTCCCTTGTTGGACAGGCTCAAACAGCTTCTCATATTGCACTTAAAATTAAATCTAGTGAAGAAAGGATAATCTTTCCAATAAATGGTGCTGGGTCAAATGGCTATCCATATGTATAAAATTGCAGCCTGATCCCTACCTCACTCCACACAAGGAAAAGAAGTCTAGACAGACTGTATACCTAAACATGAAAGATAAAATAATAAAGTTGTAAGACAAAAACATAGAAGATCTTCCTTAGCTTTGAATAGGAAAAGATTTCTTAAAACTAAAATCACTAACAATAAAAGAGCTACATTAAAATTAAGAACTTTCCCCCAAGAAGACACCAATAAGAGAATGAAAAGGCAAACCACAGAGTGAGAGAAGATATTTACAATATAAATATCCAATCAAGGACCTGTGTCCAGAATATACAAAGAACTCCACAAACTTTTTTTTTAAGACATTCAATTAACAGAAAAAAAAATGGGCAAAAGATTTGAACAGGTATCTCACAGAAGAAGATATCCGAATGGCTCACAAACATATGAAAATGTAACTTCATGAGTTATTAGGAAAAAGCAAAATAAAATTACAGTGGCATACCATCACAGACACACCAGAATGGCTAAAACAGAAAAGACAAACCATCTCAATTGTTGGCAAGAGTATGAAGCAACTGGAACTCTCATAAAAGGCTAGTGGGAGTGAAACGTGATACAAGCACTGTGAAAAACTGACAATATTTACTGAAGCTAATTATATATATATATATATATATATATATATATATATATATATATATCTCCCATAAGCCAGTAATTCCACTCTTAGATTTATACCCAACAGAAACACATAGAGATATACTGAAAGACTCATACATGAATAATTATAGCAGCTGAATCTATTATAGCCAAAGCTGGAAACAACCCACATAAATAAACTGTGGAATATTCATACAATGGAATACAGTAAGTCCCCTACATACGAGCGAGTTCTGTTCCGAGACTGCATTCGTAAGTCCAGTTAGTTCATACGTCCAACAAAGTTAGCCTAGGTACCAAACTAACACAACCGGCTATATAGTACTGTATTGTAATAGGTTTTATAATACTTTTGACACAAATAATACATAAAAAACCAACACAAAAAATAGAGAAAACATTTTTAATCTTATAGCACAGTACCTTGAAAAGTACAGTAGTACAGTACAACAGCTGGCATACAGGGGCTGGCATCGAGTGAACAGGCAAGAAATAAAGATACTGTACTACTGTATTCTACTCAGTACTGCACAGTAAAGTACACAAAAGCACAACCACTTGTAGAGGATGCACGGACAATATACGCCAGACACATGAACCAACTTAGGTGATTGGACATGTGAACACATGTTCCCATCTTTGAAAGTTCTCAACTTGAAGGTTCGTATGTAGGGGACTTACTGTATTATACAGCAACTAGAGTGAACAAGCAATTATAACACACAACAACATGGAAGAGTCTCACAAGCATAATGTTGGATGAATGAAACCAGACATAAAAGACTACATACTGTATGCTTTCATTTATAGGAAATTCAAAATCATTCTATAGTTCTAGAAGTCAGATAGCAGGTCTCTGTTGGGAGGGGAGAGTGACTAGGAGGGGGCTCTAGGGTGGGGTGGGGTAAAATTCTATTTCTCAACCTGAGTGCAGGTTACACAGGGATCTTCAAATTTTTATATGTTTCTGTGTGTTCATTATGCTTCAGTAAAAAGATTTTCTTTTTAAAAATCCCATATGCTAAAAAAATTCAAATGTAGACATTAAAAAGAAAGAGGATAAAATCCAAGTCCGTAAGTGGCCTCCAAGCCTTGCATCGTCTGGCCTGGCTCTTTGACCTTCACCTCCTGCAGTTCCCACCTTGCTCACTAAGCACGGCCCCTACTTCTTGTTGCTCAGACACCTCGGGGCCTCTGCACTTGCTCCTCTCTCTGTATGGCATGTTTCTCCTCCAGGTAACTGAGGCTCACTCCCTGATTTATTCAGAATTCTACACACATGCCCACATTCTTCCTGACCACTCATCTAAAACAGCGCACACAGACTCTGTGGTTACCTGCTTTATCTTTCTTCCTAAGATGTATCACCACCATATTATTTGTTTCCTGCCCCCACTGTGATATGAGCTCCCTGAGGGCGAGAACTTCTTCCATTTTACCCATTGTGGTATTGCCAGTGCCTAGAACAGGGATTTGTTGAATAAATGAGTGAATAAAACTCAAGGGCAAGGATAGCTCTTTATTCAACTTTGTATTCCCTGTGCCCAGTGCAGGGATTGGTCCATTACAGATGCTCAACAGATGTGTAATTGCTTTGGTGTTGAAATTACATTGCCAATAAACCCTTCCGTGGAAGAGGACAAGGTCTTTTGTGCGCAGTATATGTATGCTACCATTTCCACGCTGGCTCCGGAAAACAAGGCAAGGTTCTTAAGATTTGCAGTAAGGCCACAGATCCTTTTCTCACTTAAAAGACACAAAACCAACTATAAGAAAGCAGATCAATGCAATGATTCAACATTGCTAAAACCTAAGGGAGTAAGAAAACAACCCTTCTGCTTGGTTGAAATATTCCTGCAGAGATGAATCTTGAGTGATAGGCAGTGAGAACACACTGGAATACCTATTTGCAAGATAACAAAGGCTCCCTCCCTGCGGTGCAATATTTAACTCTCCACATCTTTAGAATGACAGAAAGCCAGTTTCTCCCCAACACCCTGGTGACTCACCCATCTTTCTTTGTGTGCCATCACTGGTGTGGATAAGACTTTGTGGGGCTGTGGAAAGATGGGTACAGCAGCGACTAGGCAAAACCCAGTGCTTCCAAGTCTTATGGCTGCAAGGGCCCTGCAGTGAGCACAGCAATCAAAGGCAAGCGTAGGCTGTCCACAGCCCATGCACCACACGCGCTCCAGCAAGCAGGTGCTGGAGATGGAGGCTGGCCCCTCACAGTCCTCAAGTCGCCCAGCAGGGCAGCCCTTGGCCACAGGAAAACCAGAGCAGGCCTGCACCTCTGCTTCTCCCTCCTGGGCAGCTTCGGGAAGACGTGAAGGAGCCCCCTGCCCTCCCCCCTCCCCTCCCCCAGCAGTGCCCCTCTCTCTCAGGGCTTCAGTGCGGCCCCACACCCACCCTTCTAAAAGTTGCTCTCCGGAAAGGATCCCAGACTCATTCACACTGAGGTGGATAGACTGATAACAGCTTAAAGGGCTTCTTCAATTAAAGGTACATTGGTGCAGATTTCTTTGGGGACCCAGTTGAACTCATCCTTTACTCTCTTAAAATCATCTCTCTACCACGTTTATCTACTTTCATTGTGATCCTCTCCTGCTTCTTCAGACTCAAACCTTTGAAGCTTCTCACTCTTTTAACCTAGGACACAGAATACCCTACTCACGTTTCCTACATTAGGGAAACGTGGTGTCAGGCATCCGTTCTTCACTAGCCACTGGGGTTCCCCCTCTGCTCCACACCAGGCACCCTGTAACTGTGAGCGGAGGGCACGGTGAAGGCCCTCAGTGCCCCGCCCTTCTTCCCTTTAAGCAATTGCAGTGTCCGTGTCTTCTGTGAAAGCTGCGACAGGAACAATTCTTTACCACTTCCCTCCTTTCAGAACTTTCTCAAACGGATTCTCATAGCTAAGTAGAGTTAAATCCATATTTTCACCCTGGCATTCAACACAACCCCCCATAATTTGGATGACCTATCTTACTTTCTCCCCATCAATCCTAAAAGTGAAAGGCTTAGCGGTAGGAGAAGGGGACTGAAAAATTCAGAAGAATAACATTTTTAAACATTTCTATTTTTCTTGAATTTTTAACCTTGAAAAAATATATGTGTGGACTTTTTAAAATATTGTTTGTTTGTTTGTTTTGTCCCCCCAAAACGCATGTCTTAGAACTGATAAAATATAGTAAGTGAGGAGACTGAAGCAGTATAGTAGGGATAAGGAAGCACAAAGGATAATTTCAGAGATACAAGCTTGATTGGCCTTAGGACAAGGAGAATTTGCTCTGATGTTACAGGCATGAGCGAGGCAAACATCTGGGGCCAGGTGCCCTCATATCCAGCATCCTGCCCTTGGACATTTAGAGCCAAGGAGACTGGTACTTCTGCCCTGCTTGGGCTGTGCAGCTTGACCTGCCTCTGCCCCCAGAGCCAGACTGTAGCAAGCTTCTCATGAACCCCTAAAGAGGGAGAAATGGGAAGCTCAGAAGCATCACCTGCTGTCTTCTCCAGAGCAGACAGCCCTGGCCCTGTTGATATACTGAGAGAGAGGGCTAGCCTGTTGGGCTGTCTTGTTTCATTGTCCACAGACTATGGAAACGGAGGTGGGCAATGAGATGGTTGTTAATGATGCATTTCCTAAGGGAACCCAGGGGGCTTTTTGCCCATTTTCATCCTTATGATAAACCAAGAACCTCAGAACTCCAGCTCTGAAGCCCAGAGAGACCTATAGATTGAATCTTTGCTAATCATCAGTAGACAGAAAGGAGGAGCAAGTGAACCTTAATTTCAGATCAGAAAACATACCATACACAAACACACACACACACACACACACACACACACACACACACAGTGAGATGGTGACACATTTGCAGGAGAAAAATGGATATTATTTTTAATTCTGAGTTTCTGTCATTAGATTTTCAGACACAATCTAGAAATGGTTGGCTTTCAATTTATTTTATGCAAGTTACTGCTGGCTACACATTTGTCTACAGTGACATTAGAAGCAGCAAACCAAGGACTTACATGCATATTTCATTAGTAGGTAATTATGTTCCTTATAATTGGTTTCTAAATCAGACCATTTCACCCAATTATGATGTTTTCTTTGCCCATTCAGTCAATTGAAAAGATAGTAAGAAAGTTCTTTGTTATCAAAAGGGTATATTCTTAACCTCTATTACGGAGTAAAGGACATAAACTAAAATAAAAACACAACTATTTTGCACTCATAGAATACTCCCTGTTAAAATGCATCATAGATTCAAAAGGAAGAAGAAAAAGACTACAAGGACAGATGTTTCTAAATATATCAGGAGTAACAAAATACCAAAAGGGGAATTTGATGGTGGGGGCAGATTAAAAATATCAATAATGAAGTCATGCTGTTTAAATGCCAAAATCATTTTTCACCCAAATGAGAAAAGAAAACTGGGTCATAGTGAGGGCCACGAAATAACTACTAATAACAAAGGAATAACATGAGCCCTACATCAGAAAAATCTATTTAGTCCTTAATTAAGTTAACAAACATTTCCTACGCACTATGCTGGGGAACAAGGACACGATAGTGGGCAAAACAAAGCCTCAGTGCTGCTGGAGCTTAACACCAACCGCCAACCCCTGGGCTCTCAAACACACACACACACACACAGACACATACACAGACACAGACACACACAAAAGACTTAGTGAAGCAACACGCTGGTGGGGAGTGGGGAATGTGCAGGGCAGGTTCTCGGCAAGACTGTGTAAGGCAGCAGGTAAGAGCACAGACTGCAAATCTCACCTCTACTAATGAACCTTGGGCAACTAACTCTCTCTGTGTGCCTCCGTCTTCCCATCTGTAAAATGGAAATAGTACAAGTACACCTGCCTCATAAGGATGCTGTAAGGATTCCATGAGTTAATATATGTAAAGCACTTAAAAGAGTGCTGGAATGAATGAATAAGCAAACAAACAAATAGGGCAGGAGGTGATGGATGTGTTTATGGCACTGATGATGGTGATGGTATACTCATCTCCAAACTCATCAAGTTGTATACATTAACTATATCCAGATTTTTGTATCCCAATCATATCTCAAAGTGTTTTTTAAAAAACAAAAAAACAAAAAAACAGTGCTGGGTGTAGTGTAGGCATTATTATAAGTGTTAGCTATTATTATCTTTCCCAACCTCTTTACAGCTTTCCTCCAGGGTAAAAATGCAGTCATGGAACATCCTAGGGACCCACTGGCCTTTTTAAACTCTCTCTAGTCATCTGGGCCCACCTGCAATGACACCTAAATTTTACTGTAAAGCCCCCAGCATTGATCCATAGCTGGTGTTCGATGCATGTTATTCTCTCTCCTTGTCCACTCCCTCCTTAAAATACTGTCTATCCCAACTGCCCACCAACTGGCTCTGCTGCCAGAATTTCATAATTCCCCAGTCTTCATTTCGAAGAGGGAGAACTATGTTCATGGATAAAATTTTCATAATTAAAAATTTCTCAGAATACATTTTTCCTATATTGCTGATATCTTTCTTCCTCTAGTCCACCCACTAGAGATTAGTGTGCGATAGTGTCTGCTTTAGCCCCAAATTTAGTATTTAAATCTTAAAAATTAAATGAATAAAATGTCATCATTTTCCAAATAGGTTTGAGAAACACTACTTCAAGTTCAAGGTGTAGTTGTGGATATCACTGGTGTAACTCCCATGGGCATTCTGTGACACAAAGGGAAGGAAAAGAGGAGCAAGAGTTAGAACTGACTCTGAGACTATGAAATGTGGTACGTTTGAGGGTTGTTTGATGAAGCGAGTAAAACTTTAGCAATCAATGTGGTAAGTATTTGGAATGAGGTGGTTTTCCAGAGCAGGGTTCTTTGAACAGAGAGCATTGATGACTTGGTCTGGCTGGCCTGACAGGGGAGGTGGAAGTCCAAGCATCAGGGGCCAGGGATGGATAGGCCGAGGGGACAGTGGTATAAGGGAGGGACAGTGAAGCTGGGCAGGGATGCATGAAGCTGGAGGGTTTAATACCAACTTCCAAAATGCCTTGTCCATCCGAGGCAGCAGCCAGTGCTCAGAAAATGCCACAGACACTGAGCATCCCTCAACAATCTACTAGCCGACTGTGTAAGGCAGGGAGGCTGCTGCTTGAGAACCGGAGGGGATGGCCTGTCTCTGTTCAGAACACCCTCAGGGGCCCCACAGACTCATTCATAGGTTCTCAGTGGCCTGCATGCACACCCATGAGGACCCACCGAGAACAAAACCGGAGCCCCCTACTGAAAGGGTGAATGAGTAAAGAATAAAGTTGTCGGGCTTCCCTGGTGGCACAGTGGTTAAGAATCTGCCTACCAATGCAGGGGACACAGGTTCAAGCCCTAGTCCGGGAAGATCCCACATGCCACAGAGCAACTAAGCCCGTGTGCCACAACTACTGAGTCTGCGCTCTAGAGCCCATGAGCCACAACTACTGAGCCCGCGTGCCACAACTACTGAAGCCTGCGCGCGTAGAGCCCGTGCTCCGCAACAAGAAGCCACCACAATGAAAAGCCCGCACACTGCAACAAAGAGTAGCCTCCACTTGCTGCAGCTGGAGAAAGCCCGTGTGCAGCAACGAAGACCCAACACAGCCAAAAATAAATAAATAAAATAAATTTATAAAAAAAAAAAAAAGAATAAAGTTGTCGACTTTATGACATTTTTCTCCCAGAATCCAATTTAGAGTACATTTCAGCTGTTCAAAGAGAAAGTGTGAAATACAGAGAGAGTAAAGGGACCTATAGGAACTACATACAAGCCATGCTTTGAGGGCTCACTTTAGAGAATTCCCATGGTCAGGACACTGAGTGGACTTTTTGACAAGATTTTGTATTGGTTGGGGCCATTCACTTTTGGCTTCACCTTTGCAGAAGGCACTGCCACCAGTTGCCACCACTGTCCACTGTCCCTTTAGCTACCACCCAGCTCCCTGCCAACCATAATCCCACAGTTTGCCACATCGCTGCTGCCTTTACCTGACCTGCACAGCACACCTTACCAATCTTTTCCCTACTCCCACCCTTCCATCCGTACGCTCACCTTCATTTGTTTCTCGGCTCCTGTTCTAGACAAGAGTGATAGTGAGACTCTGATTTTTTTTTTAAAACCACACCAGGCTTTGTACACTCAGATGGGTCCTATCCATCATAGCCCTTTCAAGATTATACTCATTCTAACGATGGTGCATTGGCCTAAAGTAGTGTCAGCTTTCCTCTGTGGGTTTACCTTCAAACATTCATCATTCAGGAAAGAACACTGTCTCACTGTGTTTATCATAGACATACTCACCCCAGTTGAATGCAAAAAGCTCTGATCTTGGAATCAAATGACCTGGCTTTTTATCTTAGATTCACTACCTACCAACTTTGTAAGCTCAGACTTAAACCCACAAGACTAGATGCCTTCATACCTGCTCCAGTTTATAGGAATTTGTGAGGATCAAATGAGTAACTCTATAAGAAAGCACATTTAATGCCACAGAGCATGATATTAGATTTTTAAGTTGTTTTTCTCTCTTCATCTCCCATTTTACTCATTGGATACCTTATCAACTGTCCTCTCACCTCTACTCTCCAGAGAAGACATCTATTCATGCATTCAAAAAAGATGTATTGCATCCTCATTGTGTGCTGGGAACACAAAGCTGAAAAACGTTAACTCTCTGTCCTCAAGGAGCCCACTAAAGTAAGCAGATACAATTGTGAGTGGATGAATAACAGTAAATGAATAAAAGTCCTAAGAAAGGCACCTACATGTGCTAGGAAGTGACTAACTGTGCAAATGTGTAAATGGGGGCAGGTGATTTTTAAAAGAAGATAGATGATAGCTGAACTGAATTTATTTATTCTTCAATAAATATTGATTGAGCACTGACTACGTGTCAGGACTGTCCAAGGCATCGGAGACATAGTAGAAAACAAGGCAGGCAAGATAGCTTGCCTCACGGTACGATAAACAAACAAAAGCTGAAGAGAATTTCTGACTGTGACAAGAGCTGAGATGGAGATACAAGGAAGATGTGATAGAGGAAGGGCAGCATTGAATGTATGCGGCTGCTTCTGTCCTCCACGCCAGGTTCCCTGTCAAGCTGTATCTCTATTCTGACGATTTGATCCTGTGAGGAACTATAATATATGGCCCTCAGACCACATGACACTGGTGCCAATCAAGTACTAAGTCAGTCACAAGGACCTCTTAGCCTACTCTCCACTGAGAAGGCAAACACATGCTGTACAGAAAACCTAGAGATTCCTTCCTTCCTTCCTTCCTTCCTCCCTCTCTTCCTCCCTCCTTGCCTCCTTCCCTTCTTTCTTCCACTTACTCATTTATTTATGTATTCAACAAATTAATTATAGAGTACCTTCAAAGCCCCAGCTGTGGTATCTATGCAGTAAGGAATAGGAAAAACTGAAGGCATGGTCCCTGGGCACTGAAGTTTACAAGCTAGGAGGAGACAAGAGCCCCAAATCAGATTCAAACAAAGAGTTCCCACCTTAACAGATGTAGTACAGACTGCATGGGAGCAAGATTACCTGGAAATCTTCTTGGCAAAGTTGAGTCTTAACCCAGCTTCACACGGGGAGGTAAATAGGGATTAGCAGGATGCATGTGAGGGTACCTGAGAGAAGGACAGAGGCAGGTGGGAGCGGGATGGATCCTAAGTCAAGGCTGGAGAGAACGCAGGGGAAGTCCTGATCTGTGCCAAGTGCTGTGAAAACCTCTTCATCTCATATAATCTTTCCAGCAACCTTCTAGAAAAAATGCGTAATCTCTAATTCATAGATGAGAAAAATATGGTCCGAGGGGATTAAGTACAGTTGATCCTCCTTCCTTATGGATTCCATATTTAGGAACTCACCTACACCTTAAAATTTATTTGTAGCCGAAAATCAAAGCTTGCAGCACTTGCAAGTTCATTTGTGGTCACATGCAGAGCAGCGAAAACTGAGTCACCTGACATGCTCCACTCAGCTGAGATTGAACAAGGCAATGCTCTGCTTTCCTGTTTTAGTTCTCATAATACTGTGTCCTTTTCACAGTCTATTTAGTACCATCTTTTTTGCATTTTCCTGCTTTTTGTTGGTGATTTCACTGTTTACATGCCCCCCAAATGCAGTGCTGAGGTGCTGTCTGGTGTTCCTACGTACAAGAAGGCTGGAATGTGCTTTACATAGAAAATACGTGTGTTAGATAAGCTTCCTTCAGGCATGAGCTACAGCACTGTTGGCTATGAGTCCAATGTTAGTGAATCAACAATCTATATTAAATAAGTTGTCTTTAAACAGAAACACACACAAAACAAGGGTATGTATTGATCATTTGACAAAGATATTGTGACCAGAGGCTCACAGGAACTTAACCTTGTACTTCCCCAGGAGCAGTGTTCAGTATTTGCTAATTCAGGGTTCACAGCAACTTTGTAGAACAGGACTGCCATGAAAAATGAGAATCAACTGGAATTTGCTCAAGATCACAAATCTCAGACTAGAAATCTGCTCTTTCTGATTCCAGTGCCAATGCCCTTTCCACTTGCTTTGGAAGATGGGGCTCCTTCCAGGTCATCCCAAAGGGAATACGTTACCATCAATTTACACATATGCTAGACAGCCGTTTCTAGAAAGGGCCATTTTGGCCATTTTTTGCTGGCTAAAAAATGTTACTCTTATTTAAAGTCAAAAGAATAAAAAACTCCTACATAAGCAGGAGCTACTTCTTGTTCCCTCTGCCTTACCATATTATCAATGCAGCATGCTCAGAATCCACAGATGGCAGAGGTGCTTTCCAGTGAGTTCAGAGGTGGTTTACCCCACTTCACAGAGCAATGTTGTTTGGCATTTGCAGTACTGGATAGTCCTTTGCAAACAAATCAACACTGCAGTTGGGTTTAAGTGGTTGCCACATGGTTGTCTGCGTGGTGTTGGGACATCTGGCCTGGCCCTGATCCTCTGGATGTAAGACTGTGGGTTTCACACAGCACCAGGAGGCCCAGAAAGGCAAGCCCCATGGATTCACAGGGGTTGTCAGTCAACAAGAAATGGCTGAGCTTCCATTCAGAGAAAAACACAGGAGCAGGAATCCAGGAGAAAGGAAATCTTTATAAAGTATCCTTCACTCCTGGACCAGCCCAAACTATTCTGGGTATTTTTGTTTTCCTTTCCTTGTTTTGTTTTGTTTTCTTTTGTTTTGCTTTGAGCAATGAAACAGCTTCGTAATGTAGTCCTCAGTGGTGCACAAGCATAACTGTGTGGTTGTGCCTGAGTGATATATATGGAAAAACCTCCAGTACAAAGAGAATATTCATTCATGTATACCCTAAGATGCAATTTTACGCTTTTATAAGTTTAATGTTTTCACAATTAGGTCCAACTTTTGCTGGAGTACTTTTCTCAGAAGGGGCATTATAAGGTGCTATCTAGGAGGCCATTTTCTCCCATTAGCCATTATGAGCTAATTTAACTACATTAAGATCCTGCTGGGTATGTGTCTAGAAGTATAAAGGAAAATCACGACCAGTAGCAGAAAATGCTGTCTGTTCTGGATCCCAAAGTACCATTAAACACATTGCCACCTCCCCCAGTATGCACACACAATCACACACACGGCAAAGCACTTCTACTTTTATTTAATAAATACATTGCATAATAAATTCAATATTTTCAATAAACTGAAAGGTGAATTATAACAAAGGTGGATATGTGTTCCCAAAAGGTTTGTGAGTACTGATTTCATTATGATTAATCTTTTACTTAAATTCTGCATTAGATTTTGGAGATTAATCCTTTGTCAGTTGCTTCATTGGCAAATATTTTCTCCCATTCTGAGGGTTGTCTTTTCATCTCAGGTATGGTTTCCTTTGCTGTGCAGAAGCTTTTAAGTTTCATTAGGTCCCATTTGTTTACTTTTGTTTTTATTTCCATTTCTCTAGGAGGAGGGTCAAAAAGGATCTTGCTGTGATTTATGTCATAGAGTGTTCTTCCTATGTTTTCCTCTAAGAGTTTTATAGTGTCTGGCCTTACATTTAGGCCTTTAATCCATTTTGAGTTTATTTTTGTGTATGGTGTTAGGAAGTGTTCTAATTTCATTCTTTTACATGTAGCTGTCCAGTTTTCCCAGCACCACTTACTGAAGAGGCTGTCTCTTCTCCACTGTATATTCTTGCTTCCTTTATCAAAAATAAGGTGACCATATGTGTGTGAATTTATCTCTGGGCTTTCTATCCTGTTCCATTGATCTATATTTCTGGTTTTGTGCCAGTACCAGACTGTATTGACTATTGTAGCTTTGTAGTATAGTCTGAAGTCCAGGAGACTGATTCCTCCAGCTCTGTTTTTCTTTCTCAAGATTGCTTTGGCTATTTGGGGGCCTTTTGTGTTTCCATACAAATTGTGAAATTTTTTGTTCTAGTTCTGTGAAAAATGCCATTGGTAGTTTGATTGGGATTGCACTGAACCTGTAGATTGCTTTGGGTAGTATAGTCATTTTCACAATGTTGATTCTTCCAATCCAAGAACATGGTATATCTCTCCATCTGTTTGTAAAATCTTTAATTTCTTTCACCAGTGTCTGACAGTTTTCTGCACACAGGTCTTTTGTCTCCTTAGGTAGGTTTATTCCTAGGTATTTTATTCTTTTTGTTGCAATGGGAAATAGGAGTGTTTCCTTAATTTCTCTTTCAGATTTTTCATCATTATTGTATAGGAATGCAAGAGATTTCTGTGCATTAATTTTGTATCCTGCTATTTTACCAAATCAAAACTACAATGAGGTATCACCTCACACCAGTCAGAATGGCCATCATCAAAAAATCTACAAACAATAAATGCTGGAGAGGGTGTGGAGAAAAGGGAACCCTCTCGCACTGTTGGTGGGCATGTAAACTGATACAGCCACTATGGAGAACAGTATGGAGCTTCCTTAAAAACTAAAAATAGAACTACCATACGACCCAGCAATCCCACTACTGGGCATATACCCTAAGAAAACCATAATTCAAAAAGAGTCATGGGGGCTTCCCTGGTGGCACAGTGGTTGAGAGTCCGCCTGCCAATGCAGGGGACACAGGTTCGTGCCCCGGTCTGGGAGGATCCCACATGCCACGGAGTGGCTAGGCCCGTGAGCCATGGCCGCTGAGCCTGCGCGTCCGGAGCCTGTGCTCCGTAACAGAAGAGGTCACAACAGTGAGAGGCCCACATACCACACAAAAAAAAAAGAGTCATGTACCACAATGTTCATTGCAGCTCTATTTACAATAGCCAGGACATGGAAGCAACCTAATTGTTCATCAACAGATGAATGGATAAAGAAGATGTGGCACATATATACAATGGAATATTACTCAGCCATAAAAAGAAACAAAATTGAGTTATTTGTAGTGAGGTGGATGGACCTAGAGTCTGTCATCAAGAGTGAAGTAAGTCAGAAAGAGAAAAACAAATACAGTATGCTAACACATATATATGGAATCTAAAAGAGAAAAAAAAAAGGTTCTGAAGAACCTGGGGGCAGGACAGGAATAAAGACACAGCCAGATGTAGAGAATGGACTTGAGGACACAGGGAGGGGGAAGGGTAATCTGGGACGAAGTGAGAGAGTGGCATGGACATATATACACTACCAAATGTAAAACAGATAGCTAGTGGGAAGCAGCTGCATCGCACAGGGAGATCAGCTCGGTGCTTTGTGACCACCTAGAGGGGTGGGATAGGGAGGATGGGAGGGAGACCCAAGAGGGAGGGGATATGGGGATATAAGTATATGTCTAGCTGATTCACTTTGTTATACAGCAGAAACTAACACACCATTGTAAAGCAATTATACTCCAATAAAGCTGTCAAAAAATTAAAAAATAAATAAATTCTACATTAGAAAAATATTTAATTTAATCTATCTCTCACCCTCAATTTAATAGGATATACCTACTCATACACTGGAATGAAGCACTCTTAACATGGCACTTTGTCCTAAATAAATAGTCAAAATTCAAAAGAAAAAAAAAATCCTGTGAGAGATCTTGTCCCATAAGATATAAATTATAAGTTAATATATCATCAAGACAGTTTTAAAATAACTTCTTTTTGGATTATAATGACATGTATTGATTGGTCTACAAAACAACAATAAACAAGATTAACATGCAAAGTATCTTTATTAAGTTCCTTATTTTTTGTGACCAAATTTCCTATTTTATAATTTGTTTTTAAAATTTGACCCAACAAATTGATATAGCTTATCCATCTCTGGAGGGAATTACTACTTATGACCATGTCCTTTTCTTACCCGAATGTAATTGAATATTGCCTGTGCCAAAAATTCCATTTGATTATATGTGATAGACCCACTATTACGGAACAAAGACTACATCTTTTGATACAAGTCTTCCTAGGAAAACCTGTCTGCTCTATGATTTATGACTTTCTAGCCTCACAGAGTAAGGAATTTCATTTACTGGCAGGCCAGGAATATTAACAAATACGGGAATCTTAGAGAAAATAGTGCTGGTAACAATGATAAAAACTCTCACTCAAAAAAGTAATTTACAACTCTCAAGGCTTTACAAAGCCTCCAGACAGAAGTTAATTCTAAAGCTTTACTATCATGTGGTTCTAGCTCTGCTATATACAAAAAGTAGGTATTTATATATTACTCAACACCTTTTATTATGCCTATATAAATAAACTGGTCAAATAAAACAAGATATCAATTAAATGAGTCATGATAATTTTATTCTCTTACCAAGTAACTGGTGAAGGTATGGGTATTGATACATTCTGGTCAATGATGTACTAGCAAAAATCTGGCCGGGAGTGGGGAGGCAGCATGGAAAAGATATCTTTGCTAACAAAAAGAGACACACAGAAAATCCCCCCTTCTGCTGATATTATCACAGCTAGATACGGTGACAGGAACTGCTGCAGCCATTTTGCAACCATGAGGACAAGCCAGGATGCTGAGTAATATTAACCTGGGTCCTTACTTTAGCCACAATTGGGTTCTTGAGCCAGACTCCCTGTTATATGTGATACATTTTCTTTTTTGTTTAAGTCAATTGAACTGGGGATTTTCTTTTTTTGCAGCCCAAACCAGACGTTCTATTAAAGACCCCAATTAACTCTCCTATTACCATCAAGATTCTGGGGCTAAAAGTAATCAAACCAGGTAAACAGTGCCAACATTATAAAGAGTCCTGGACATTATATGTGCTCTTGGAGATTTTATAATAGGAGATACGTATATAAAAAGAAGAGAGTATTGCAGGGCACATATACAGCATTAAAATAGTGGGGGCCAAAAGGGAGCCACTGGATCCAGATAGAAAAGATGCTAACAACCCCAAGGAACATAAGGGAGGTGAGGTGAACTAGCAAATGATCCCAAGGATTATAGTTAAAGTTCTTCTGATGAAAAAAATCATGAGAAGCATCTTCAGAAACATATAATGCTTTAACCTGTGCCAAGGCCATGAGTGACACGAAATTGCATCTCTGTAACCCACCACACCTTAGTAGGTCAGAAGCCTGATTTCCTGCATCGTATAAAAATAGCTGTACTCCTCAAGATGGCTGACTGCACACTGAGTACCAATGGCAAGAACCTGAAGTCTAGAGGTGTACAGTGATATTCACACATATATTTTTTCATCCAGTGGGTTGAAGGGCAGTGGGCGATGCAAGGGACAAGAGTGGACATCTCATTAAAAGAGCTGCCCTAGGGCTTATGTCTCAACACACAAACAATCTTGTTTTATACGATGTGGTCATTTCATGTGCCATCAGGAGCCCTAGCAGTTCTTCTGTATTTGTATATAATAAACCCTCCTCATTTTTGTTTCAGAGAAATAACGTTCCCTAATGGAAAGATACATCAAAGATTATCGGGTCTAATCCACCATTTCACACATATGGAATTGAAGGCTGAGAGAAGTCTTGTAACCTTTTCAGAATCTCAGGCCAGCACTAGAACCTAGATCTTGTCTCTCACCCAAAATATACTCTTGTTCCCAATAAACGTAATTTTACTTAATTTGCCAACAATTCACCTTGTCAATATTATATTTATTTTGAATTGTATATTCTAAGATGCTAACAACTTTACTTACAACCTACTGGGAACTGACTTGGTTTCCAGACTTTTCTTTCTTTTTTTTTTTCTTTTTTGGTTCAATGGTGGAGCAAAGAATAAAAACCCTGACAAATAACCACAAAGAAGCTAAACCCTACAAAAGGTATAACTATAATGAAATGTGTATACTCTTTGCTATCCTCTCATAATGCCAGGGCCTTCAAAGCAATATTTTAGGTCTGAAAAGTTTCAATATTAGAAATATTCACAGCAATTATTCTTATTAATATCAGAGGTGTTCTTACCACACATGTATTATTTATGATCATATGATCAGAGCATTAATTCTCTAGATCCACAGAGATCAGACAGCAATTAATGTTTATATAATGTTCACACAAACCTAATCATATTCTGATAAGTAGCTCGACGGAGCTCATGTAACTAATGAAGCTGATGCTTTCTGCTAAAATCTAAGGATGTCTACAGACTTCCAATGGCAAAAAACTGACCTTACAAAATGCCAGTTTTATACATCCAGCTGTGATTGCTCTAAGGGTGAGACTGCCGTTTTGATGTGTCAATGTATTGATCTGGTAACCTCATTACAAGTTGATCTATGAAAAATTAACTGAAAACTATGGTGCCCGTTGGATAATCCTTACATTGTAGGACAACACAATTGCAAAATCTCTAAGAAGTGTTTTGAAAGCTTCATAGTTAGACTATTGCTTGGCATAAGTGACTATTGTTGGGGCTTGACAACTGTTAGCTATGCTGAGATTTAAGTTGTTGAATTTGCTTGGATCGTCATAATTTGATTTCACTTACTCTTTCGCCCTGGGAATTAATTAATACGTGCTCAGTATCTCTTGGGTTCTGGCATCCTATTATAGTCTCTTGATGCGTAAATATACTTAAGAGCAAATAACATGCCACTTCTCGGTTTCCAAATAAGCTTACTACGTTTTTAATTAAACTTCTCAGAGCAGTTTGTCAACCTTGGCATTTACACATAAAACACTGACAATTACGTAAAGATTCTTAAGAGATTTGTTTAGAATGTTTCGAGTTAAGAAGCACAGTGCCGGAGAAAGGGCAAAATTAAAGCACTAACGCAGTCTTGTTCACATCACAGCTCTGGAAACAAAAGCAGTGCAGCAGTGCATCCCACAGAAGGGAATCCTGCTCACTCGTTAGCCCCAGGGGGAGAGAGGGAGCCATGCTGAAAGCACGGCCAGGCACCCTGGCACTTTTCCTGGGGAACTCTCCTCTTTATTTCTGGAAAAGTACTTAGAAACACCTGTAAGAACAAACCGTATCAACTAGGCCCCTGTGCTTAGAGCTAGCGTCACCGGCAAAGCCCATTAACAATTCCTGAGAAATTAGAGAGTCTGGGTAATAAAATAAAGGCTAACCTTTTCGTTTCCTTTTCCTCTGTGCTTAGTTTCACTGGCTCACAGGGTGCTGCATGACGGGGCGTCACACCCGGCACCTGACGCGAAACGACTGCACCAACACCTCAGCTCACCCGACTGTGCGCAGAAGCTCCGCACACACCACCTCAGTTCAAGATGGTGGCGGCGAGCCGTGTGCAGAGAGGCTGCGCGCCGGCCCTGGATCTGAGGCGGGAGCAGCACAGCTCTGCGGCCTCGGGGGAACCCCGCCCCCAGCCCCGCCCTCGCCCCGCCCCCGCC
>NW_006791240.1:3920786-3930426 GCF_000442215.2 Lipotes vexillifer
CCTGGATCTGGGGCGGGAGCAGCACAGCTCTGCGGCCTCGGGGGACCCCCGCCCCCAGCCCCGCCCCCGCCCCGCCCCCGCCCCGCTGACTGTCGGGATCCCCATAAAGCAGCCCCCGCCTCGGCCTGAGAAAGCGAGCCCTCTGGGGTAGAGCTTGCACCTCTCCATTCTTTAATCAAAGAACAAAACTTTCCTTTGCTTCTGAACCAAATTTGGTCTCGTTCTACTGGCACGAGTGACACCAGGCAGGAGGACCCTTGCTGGACCCCGAATGGAAAGGTCGGTAACACTAGCACGGTATTCCTATCAGAAGGATGCAGGGATATGGGGAGGGAGGGAAGCAGAGACGGAGAGATACGACTAAAGCTGATACTATGTCCCAAGGAACAAAAATACAGCAGCTTATAAATCTCATTCTCTTAAAGAGAAGGATCATCCGGGTTGTGGATACAGATGAGGTCAGAGGAGTAACTGTCACCAGGCGGGTATTGCAAGGCATTTCCAAGGCTCTCTTCTTGCTCTTGTGGACACACAGGTCTGCTCTCACGTGGGCTCCCAGGGCACCGAACTTCCACTTCCATCCACTGGCACCTTAAGGGTCCAAGGGGCACCGCCTCGTGGAAGAAGCACCAGGCCGCCTCCCCGGACCTGCGCCCTCCTGTCTGCCATCGCCGCCTCCTCAGAGCCCTCGCAGTGCACTCGGAGCTCTAGAGAGACGGGGAAATGGCTTCCTTCACTTTCTAGGTGACATTCAGTCAGAGGTGTTCCTAATCGGGGCAGCTGTTGCTGTTTACTTCCAGGCCTCTCTTTAGCACACAGACTTGGGCCAAGAGCTGATCAAGTGAGAGAAACTACAAGCCCTGCTTAGAAGGCCTCTCCTTCTGGAAACCAAGGCTCCAGGGCGAGAGGGGGCCTTGACTCCAACACACTGGGTTCTTGTACTCCCCCCCACCCCACCCCAATCCACCAGATACACACAGAGACATCAGAGTCCAGAATTAGGACAAGCATTTGTCATGTGTTTCTCCTCTATATCTCATTTTAATGTCCTTACTACATAAACAAGAATAGATGTAATGTGTCACACAGCACAATAATAAATGAAATGCCTGTTATAAAACCACCCGACTTAAGTAGAATAGACCCACTACTACTGTGTGTGTTCCTTTCCTATCCCAGCCTTGTGCCCCCAGCAGGTGAAACCTTTCTTGAATGTCAGGTTTCTCATTTCCTTGCTTTTTTTACATATACATATATGGTTTTATCACATATGCATATGTGTCTTATTCCTAATTTTAAAGCGAAATGCTTCTAATAATTCCTTATGGAAAATCATATTTGTGATTGGTATTCTTTATCAGATTAAGTCAGTTCTCTTCTATTTCTGAGTTTTTATTTAGAATAAGTGTTTAACCAAATGCTTTTTCTGAATCTATTGAAATGATCATGTGTTTTTCTTTTAATCTATTAAAAAGAATTCCTGGAATAAACCCAGGAATTATAGAAACCCCATTAGTTTTTTCTTCTTTTTAAAAATATATGGCTGGGCCTCCCTGGTGGTGCGGTGGTTGGGAGTCCGCCTGCCGATGCAGGGGATACGGGTTCGTGCCCCGGTCCGGGAGGATCCCACGTGCCGCGGAGTGGCTGGGCCCGTGAGCCATGGCCGCTGAGCTTGCGCGTCCGGCAACGGGAAAGGCCACGACAGTGAGAGGCCCACATATCGCAAAATAAATAAATAAATAAATAAAAATAAAAATATATGGCTAGATTCAGTTGTTAATGTTTAGGATTTTTAATCTACGTTCATAAATGTAATTGGCCTGGGGTTTTTCCCATGCTTTGTGTTGTTTTGATATCTAACTTATAACAGCGTCATAGCTTATGTCATGATTTAGGGAGTAAACTCTTTTTCTGTTCTCTAGTCTCCTGAAACTTTGATAGAACTTGGCTATAATCGGGGCCTGGTTGTTTCTTTTTAGGGATATCTTTACTAATTCTCTATAATTCAAACTTTACTTTCTTCTTTCCTCAGTTTTGTTTTTTTAAAGAAATTTGTCAATTTTATCTAGAATATCAATTTAATTGGCATAAAGTTGTGCATAGTATTCTTATCTTTAAATCTTTCTGTGTCTATACATATGTCCCCCTTTTCATTCCTAACCTTATTTGTGACTTTTCCATTACATGTATCTAATAAAATCAATAGATTCTTTATAAAGAATCAATTGTTGGCTTTGTTAAGTCTGTCATATGTTTGTTTTCTATTTCTTTGATTTCTGCTCTTCCTTCCTTCCACTTTTTTTTTTTTTTAAGAAGATGTTGGGGGTAGGAGTTTATTAATTAATTTATTTTTGCTGTGTTGGGTTTTCGTTTCTGTGCGAGGGCTTTCTCTAGTTGTGGCAAGCGGCGCCACTCTTCATCGTGGTGCGCTGGCCTCTTACTATCGCGGCCTCTCCTGTTGCGGAGCACAGGCTCCAGACGCGCAGGCTCAGTAATTGTGGCTCACGGGCCTAGTTGCTCCGCAGCATGTGGGATCCTCCCAGACCAGGGCACGAACCCGTGTCCCCTGCATTAGCAGGCAGATTCTCAACCACTGCACCACCAGGGAAGCCCTCCTTCTACTTTTTAAAGAATTATTTTATTTTTATTTTCTAATATCTTAAGTTAGGTGTTTCACTGACTAATTTTCAGACTTCTTTTCTAATGTAACATTTAATGCTATAAATCTCTAAGTACTGCTTTTGCTCCATCTCATAATGGTTGATATGTATTATCATCATGAATGATACTAAAATTTTAAATTTCCCTTATGATATATTCTCTCAGTCTTCAGATGTATGGAAATTTCAATCTTATTTTTATGGAATTGCAGTCAGAAAACAAAATGTGGTTCACAAAATATCAGTTCTTTGAAACTTGTTGAGAATTGCTTTATGGGCTAATACATGGTCAATTTTTGTAAAGTATCCATGTGTGCTTCAGAAAAACGTGTATTATCGAAGTTTATGGCCCATCACACTAATTGACCAACATATTGTTTTGTTCAAGTATTCTGTATCTTTACTGATTTTTTGTTTAACTTAATAATTGAATGAACTGACCTATTAAAATGGATTTGTCCCTTAGTCTTTATATTTTTTATGCTATTTTATTAGTGCACAAATTTAGAATATATATTCCCAGTAAAATGATCCTTTTATTATTATGTAGTGATAATGCTTTTTTTTTTTTAATGTAGTGGTAATGCTTTTTTGTCTTAAGGTATCTCTTCCTCATATACCTTTCTCAGCTTTCATTTTGTTATTATTTGCCAGGTATATTTTTCCACCCTTTAATTTTCAACGCAGTATTTTTTAAAGCATGGGTTTCACTCTGATATCAGGGAAGAAATGAACTTTTTTAGTGTTTAAATCAATAATAAAATTTTAGGGTTTTTTTTAAGCAAACATTTTCAATTTTTTTTTTTCTTTATCTAACATAAAGGAGTTCCTTATGGTTTTACATGTCAAATGAAGTCAAAGCTACATTGAAATTGATCCAGGACAACAGGTCCATAGCTCACTCAGCATAACACTCTTGTCTGAAAACACCTGACACTGTCTTCCAAAGTCAGTTACTCCCATCATCTCCACTTTTGCTTTGATCATTTTCCAGACTCTTCATGTATCTGTTTTATCAATTAAAAAAAACTTTGTGGGCTTCCCTGGTGGCGCAGTGCTTGAGAGTCCGCCTGCCGATGCGGGGGACGCGGGTTCGTGCCCCGTTTCGGGAAGATCCCACATGCCGCGGAGCGGCTGGGCCCGTGAGCCATGGCCGCTGAGCCTGCGCGTCCGGAGCCTGTGCTCCGCAAATGGGAGAGGCCACGACAGTGAGAGGCCCGCATAACGCAAGGAAAAAAAAAAAAAACTTTGTGGGCTTCCCTGGTGGCGCAGTGCTTGAGAGTCCGCCTGCCGATGCGGGGGACGCGGGTTCGTGCCCCGTTTCGGGAAGATCCCACATGCCGCGGAGCGGCTGGGCCCGTGAGCCATGGCCGCTGAGCCTGCGCGTCCGGAGCCTGTGCTCCGCAAATGGGAGAGGCCACGACAGTGAGAGGCCCGCATAACGCAAGGAAAAAAAAAAAAAAACCACCAATAGTAATACCTATCCCCCAAGGTTACGATGTCGAATTTCCTTTTGAACTTTATTCCATGCATACACATATATGTACAGACAATATGTGTATCTCTGTAGAAACAGAGATAGATAGATCAGATTAGGGACCCAGACAGACCTAAATTTAGATCCAGCCTTGTCATTTTCTGTGTGGCATTTCCAAGATTAATAGGTTGTTAAATGCCTCTCTTTCAGTTGTCCTGGAATTTTGTCTAGGGCTCCGCGAAAGAACAAAAGAATCTGTGACACCCGCACAGAGTAGAAGATGAAAAGCGCCCACTCAGGAGGCACTCAGACGGTGATTTCACCCGCGGTTCTGCGCGCGCCCCCTGCCGGGCGGGGAGGGAACACTCAGCTCTGCAACTCAAGTGGGGAGAGGGAAGCAGGGAGGTCAGGGGGACCATGGTGTGACCTGGCGGTACCTGGAATCCGGTATCCGGAGTCCAAGGCACGGGGACCTGGCCTGCAAGGTGAAAAGGAGCCTGTGATCACCCTTAAAGGGATCCTTCCTGAAGGGCCCTTGAGGGAGGAGTGAAGTCTGGAGCCCAAGGCGTTGGGTCACCTTCTTCTGTGGTCAGGGTCCCCCATGTCCTGGGGTGCCAATACCAGAGGCCATCTGAACCAGGTTATAAATTTGGTACATTTGTTATCAGAATCCCTGAGTCTCGGTGGGTTACCTCATTTGTAAATGTTGATAATAATAGTAGCGATACCACAGTTTCCTGGAGGACTCAAGAGAGAATAATAAAGTACTCCTGGGTGCTCTCCGGATTCCCCTCCTCACCTCTGGCTCTTGGAATCCCCCAAAACTCTGACTGATGAGCAGTTCTTACCCTGGGAGGCCACTTTCTTGGACAAAATCTCTTTTTAAAAAATGACCCCAAGCTATTCCCTTACCCAAGTTCTACATCTGGTGCCCAGGATTCTGTGCTGTGGACCAGCCAGGCCAGCAGAGTGGAGGGTATCACTTCTCAGGCACTGCCCAGGCGCAGCCTCCCTCCAACTGTCTTGGGCCTCTTCAGCTCCCTAGCCTGGGCTAGGACACCCAGCAAGCCCCTCACGACACGTGTGATGGGGTGGCGCTCGAAGCATGGCTTTTGATCCGAGAAAATCAATCCTCTCTCCCTCCCCACACAGTCAGCTATTTTACATCTTCCCTTATATGTAAGATCGCTTTTATCTTTTCTGACCAATTCTCAAACCGCACATTCTGTTCACAGCAACACCATTTCTGGGCGGGGGCGGGGAGAGGGGGGAGTCTGTCTTTTATTTAGCCTTCCTCTGGTCGTGGCTCCACATCCTTGAGCTCTAAACAGCTCTGCACCTTACTCACTGATGTCTAAACACATCAATTGAAGGAAGCTCCACATTTTTTTTTTTTTTTTTTTTTGCGGTACGCGGGCCTCTCACTGTTGTGGCCTCTCCCGTTGCCATGGCTCACGGGCCCAGCCGCTCCGCGGCATGTGGGATCTTCCCGGACCGGGGCACGAACCCGTGTTCCCTGCATCGGCAGGCGGACTCTCAACCACTGCGCCACCAAGAAAGCCCGAAGCTCCACATTTGAAATCCTTGAAAATAAGCCCCTTCAAATGCAAACCATTTTCTTTTAAACTAGTCACTCTGCATTTGAATGCTCTAGCTTTAGTGAGTTTGTTTTGTTTTGTTTTGTTTTTGTTGTGCAGCAGAAAATTTTGTAGACTTAAGTAGAGAAGAGGGGAAATATAAAACTTTACAGGTAAAGAGGGATAATTACTTCTGTTGTATTTGGCTTTTGGATTGGATTACGGTAACTGCGAGCATTATTTCTCCTACTTAAGCTCTACAGGTATATCAAAGTGTCAGGGATACGTGGACCAAAGGTAGCAGTGAAGTACAAAAAGAAAGCCAAGCGGAGGAAAACTGACACGCATGGAATAGGAGCTAAGGATCAGCGGTTGGAAAGGTCAACATTTCCAAAAGCTCTAGAGCTCACAGGAAAAATGGAACAGAACCAATGCCAGGCAATGAAGGAGGAACCAGAAACTAAAAGAGGCAAGCACACCTGTTGCTAAAGTCACTCACTGTGGCAAGTGGAATTTCCTGGAGAGCCACACCAATACATAGCCCTTTCCCAGGCTCATCTTACAGTGCCACTGACACTTCTCCAACGAGAGGTGGGAGCTGTATTCAGGACAAATGACAAATGTGAATGTAGAATAAATGTATTTTCAGACATTCAAATACTCACAAAGTTTCCTTCCCATAACCCTTTCTTTCTTAGGAGTTTACTTGAAGGTGAATTCCAGCAAAGTAAGGAAATAATCTAAGAGGATGACATGAGATCTGGGAAACAGATTCTAAGAGAAGGAAAGTCCAGAATGAGAGCTGCACAGAAAGACAAAGCTCCAAGAGAGAGGTTCAGGGGAAAGCACGGGGGTGGGGCTGGGGCTGGGATTCAGGAGATTTATTATTCTGAGAGTTTGGGACATTTTATTGAAGGCCACTCCATAATACTAGATTTTCCCAACTATGTATATTATTTATAAAAATTAAAAATTATTTTAATATAAAATAACACTGATATTCTTTGTAATTTGTGGTGTACACTTATGGCTGTTTCTTTGCTTAATTCAATATGAAGTTTTCTTGTTTTCTACTTATTTTAATCCTCTTCTTTTCAATGGTTTCACTGGTATGGAAAGAAAAAAAAGTCTTCTGGTTTTAAACAGTGGGATAAATAAGATTCCATGAAGGTCTATACCCAAGGTATCAAGTTGGGCCATTTAAAAGGAAAAGCTAAAGTTTAACAGGTCATAAGCAGAAGGCACAGGGCTTAGTCTCAGATTCAGGTTTGGTGTGGATTACAGCAGAGATATAATAAATAGGAATCAAAACAGAATCAGTGGTGTGGAGAAACCAGAACCCTGTGCACTGCTGGGAATGTAAGATGGCACAGCCATCGTGGAAAACAGTATGCAGCCTCAAAAATTTTTAAATAGAATTACTACATGACTCAGATTCCAGCTTCTGGGTATATACTCAAAAGAACGGAAAGCAGGGTCTTGAAGAGATAATTGTAACACCCACGTTCACAGCAGCATTACTCACAACAGCTAAAATGTGGAAGCAACTCAAGTGTCCATTGATAGATGAATGGTGGTTGCCAGGGGCTGGGAGGAGGGGGAAATGGGGAATTATTGTTTAATGGGTATAGAGTTTCTGTTTTTCAAAAAAAAAAAAGTTTTGGAAATTGGTGGTGGTGCTGGCTGCACACTATGAATGTAATTAATACCAGTGAACTATGCCCTTAAAAAATGGTTAAGATGGTAAATTTTGTTAAGTGAATTTTCCACAATTTTTAAATATTGGAAAAAAAATCCAACAAGATATCATTTGGACAATGAGCAATGGTCAGGATTTGAGAAACCACCGAAGGTGGACAGAAGACGGCAACATAGTTTGTATATTCCCTACCTCTGTTCCAAAGCAGTAAATATAATATAGATACCCTAACATACACACACCCACATGGAACTCTCAGTTCCCCATAACTGTATCCTGATTTTTCAGTTAAATGTATTTTCTTTAAGGACCAACAATTACCCTCTTGTCCAAAAGTGGGTAAAGATCCCAATAACTGAATTACTGATAACTGAGGACTTTATCATCCACAGACCTTTTTTTTTTTTTTACACACACTATTTTAAATAATTTGATTGACTACACTTTGAGGTTCTTTTTTTTTTAAGCTATTTACTCCCGTTTTACAGATGAGGAAACTGCAGTGCAGACAAGTAAAATAACTTGCCTAAGATCATACATCTGTTACATCTGCAGAGCCAGTAAAACGAAAGCTGTTATAGCTATTTGTCTACACTTTCCTTTACACCTGGAGTATCACATGGAATGAACAGACCTACAACTACATAAAGTTTCAATAAATGTATTTTCCATATATGTAGTAATATCATTCAAATGTATGTAGATAGGAATAAAAACTTACTGTGGCAAATCTAAAGTTGCCATACAAACTTGGGTATAGCTGAAAGTACCCTTAAAATCCCTTACATCTCCCATGATTTTATATACTTAACCCCAAGCAGTGATTTCCATGCACACTAAAATTTGAGAATCAATGCCCTAAACCTATGAAAGGCACAAAAGGATGTCAGGGTATCCAAACAACTCTGCCTTTAAGATAGCTATGAAAACACTGGTGAATGGAAAATAGGTAGATATTGCTTCTTGCAATATTTACTTCATCTTATTTAAATATTTGCATTTTATACACTTATTCAATCTTTTTTTTTTTTTTTTTTGCCACACCACTTGGCTTGTGGGATCTTAGCTCCCCAATCAGGGATTAAACCCGTGCCCTTGGCAGTGAAAGTGCGGAGTCCTAACCACTGGTCCACTGGGGAATTCCACTTATTCAACCTTATTATATGCTGCTGAGGAGATTAAAGAAGCTAGTAGAGTCATATCTTTCAGACGGAGTAGGTTTTAAAATTAGTGTGTAAGTTAAATATATTTGTGATGTGGCTCTACTTATTATGACTTTATATAAATTTTCTCAGTGGATACTGAAAGTACAATTTCTACTGTGCAGAATTCAGCAAAACTGTTTTTTGCCTTTAGAAAGAGGAAAGTTCATAACTCTTACATTAAGTTACAATGCCAATTAAGGAGTGGGTGAAAAGAAAAACCACTAGTGAAAATAACAGACATTCAGAAGGGTAGGAAGAAAATCCTATTCTAACAGTGTCACAAGGGCCAGTCAAAAAGCAAGTGATATAGAGAGAGAAGTCCTGGAGAAAGAGGACTGAGCAGAAAGGACTGGATTTGGTCACTGGTGATCTACAATAACAATTCTGTAAAACTGGACAGCAGAAGCCCCTGAGGAACTGAAGTGACTCCAACTTACAGTGATAAGCAGCAGTAGCATAACCAGACTTGCTAAAGATAGTTTTTGTTTTGTTTTCTTTAAAGCAGCCCTGGAAGGCTCAGTCAGAGATGATGCATTAAGTATAAGCTTAAGAAACTTTCATTTCCCCAGCAAACAAAAAGAAAATGGGTAGGGACACAACATAAGTGCTGGAATGAAGATGGAATTCCACTGGATCCAGACAGAAGATTAGGTGCTAGCAACTATCTTCCCTCAAAATGAAAGCGGATAAGAACACACACACAGGGCTTCCCTGGTGGCGCAGTGGTTGAGAGTCCGCCTGCCAATGCAGGGGACACGGGTTCGAGCCCTGGTCTGGGAAGATCCCACATGCCGCAGAGCAACTGGGCCCGTGCGCCACAGTTACTGAGCCTGTGCGTCTGGAGCCTGTGCTCCGCAGCAAGAGAGGCCGCGACAGTGAGAGGCCCGCGCACCGCGATGAAGAGTGGCCCCCGCTCGCCGCAACTAGGGAAAGCCCTCGCGCAGAAATGAAGACCCAACACAGCCAAAAATAAATAAATAAATATTTAAAAAAAAAAAAAAAAAAAAAAAAAAAAAAAACAC
>NW_006791240.1:3930436-3965540 GCF_000442215.2 Lipotes vexillifer
AGAACACACACACACGCGCACTCCAGGTAAATCCACAAGAGAAAGAAACATAAAATTTTGACAAATTCTGGAAAGAAAAACAAATCTTTTAAGAAGAACCAGAGCCCAAAACACATGCTAGAGAATAGCGTTGCAAAGGTAAAGTTTAGATGTGGAAGACAATTTGAAAAACTCTAAATATCTAAAAAGAATTCCAGAAACAGAACAGAGAAAATGAAGGGAAAAAAAAAACCAAACAGTAAAGACAGCTATACGCTGTTTTAAAATCAGATATAAAACAAAATGACAGAGGGAAGCTTGAAAAAAGGGGTACCAAATATTTATATCAGTCACAGAACTTCTAAGACCCGAACTCTGAAACATATGAAGTTAAAAAAAAAAAAAAAAAAAAACTATCTCCTAAACTAACAGGTTTGACAGATGATAAAACCAAGATATATAAATTTAAATAACCCAATAAACAAGCTCAATCTAAAACACACATACATACACACAAGTTGGTACACAAAACACTGTGAATAAACCTAAATAAACCTTCTTTTCAGGCACATATGGAAACACACAACAAAAATCTCTCAATACAGACCAAGAAGTAAAATTACACAAGTGACATTCTTAGCCTACATTCAGTTAAATTAGAAATTAATCACAAAAAGATAACAAAATCACCACCACCATGCCCAACTCTATCTACTCAAAATTTTTTTAAAGTCTGCTGGGAGAAAAAGTCCCACTAAGCTTAAGACTCAAAAGAAAAATTATAAGCTATTTAGAAATTGACTAATAATGGGGAACACTACAAAACAAAACCTTTGGAATGTAATCAAGCCATAGTCAGAAGAGAAATGTATATATTATTAAAGACAGACTAAAGGTCAATGAACTGAGTATATACCCCAAGGGACTAAAAGAAGAATTAATAAATTCAAATAAATTTGAAAAAAGGAATGAAGATTACTGTAGAAATTACAGAAATAACATGCAACAACAACAAAATGCTCAATCAATAAAAACTAAAGCTGGTTCTTAGTCAAGGAAATCCAAGGATAGAGGGGAAAAAAAAGATAAAAAAAATTTTTTTGAACCCAGAAAAAATAAATATATAAGAGATGCTACAGAGGAGATTTACGAAATAAAGTAGCCTACTTGAACATTTTACCAACAAATTTTTAAATCTAGACATGCACAACTGCTAGGGAAAACATGAGTTACCAAAATTTCACTTCAGGAAGACTGAAAAACTTGGATTAACTAACCATAAAGAAGCTAAAAAGATAATAAAAGCTTCAGCTCCTAAAAAAGCTTTTAGGCCCCAAAGGAGTAAGGGTAAAGGAGTGAGGATAGACTAAGCCAGTGTTCCTTATCCAACAGCAACAATGAGAAAAAGTAATTTTAAAGAAAAAAAGAGTTTGCAAGATTGTTGTGAAGTGAACTTTTACTTATGGATATAAAAGACACCAACCAACCCAATTCATGGATGGAAGGATTTCAATATCATAAAAATGACCATTCTCTCCAAAAACAAATTTCTTTTAATTCAATACCATTCCAGTAAAAATCCTAAGGACTTCTCCCAGAATTTGGCAACCTGATTTTAAAATTCATGTGCAGGTGTAAAAAGACAAAAATAGCCAAAACAATTTTGAACAGTAGTAATAAGGGAGATGCCCTACTATAAAACTACAGTAATGAAAATATACTAGTTGCAGGAGTACATACATAAACTAATGGAAGACAAAAGAGAGCCTAGAAACATTATAAACATAAATATTATATTATTTTAAATATATTCTCAACATATAAAGGCACTTGGTATATGACAGCTATGGCATTTAAATCAAAGTAGAAAGAATGAACTATTTAATAAGTAATAGTGCTGAGGTGAATGGCTATGCATTGGAAAAAGATACAGTAAGACCCTAACTCACACCACACACAAAGTTAATTTCAAAGGGATTCAAATCTAAAAATTAAAAGCAAACAACAGCTCTTATACACTGCTGGTGGGAGTATAAAGTAAGACAACCACTTTGGAATGTAATTTGGCAATACCTAGAAAGTAGAATACCCATATTCATTAAACTCAACATTCCCATTCAAAATAACCATTTATGAGACAGGAAGGATGCTCACTTTGGCCCTGGCTGTAATAATGAAAGTGTAAACAATCTGATAATAAGAATAAAAATATGAAAAATGATTAACTGCTATAAGAATGGATTAACTGTGGTATAGTCAAACAATAGAATACTTTACAAAAGCAATTAAGAGGAATTTACAGAACTTCATCAAATTTAATATGACATCATGATTTAAGAAGCATCCTAATTTCAGAGATGTTAAATCATGAAAATATAGAACAACATGTAACAAACATGGCTATACCTATACCTCAAAGACACAGTACTGAGTAAAAATAGGTTTCAAAATTATAGATACAATGGATTTTTTCCCATAAAATTTAAAAATATACAAAATACTCCTATGCACTTTTTAAAATACACATATGTAAAAGAAGGATGAAAACATGCATGGGAATGATACACATTAATATCAGGATATTTACTGCTTAGTGAAGAAGGGGGGAAAGAATGAAAAAAGGTTATAAGCTTTAATTATACCTTTTAGTATTTTACATCTTCTTAAAAAAAAAAAAACAGGAATGTAGTTTTTACATAAAGTGAGTTTCTCCTCCCCATGAAAGGACAGACACAAATGCAATCACTCCACATCATCTATGACACAATTATGGAATGTTTATTCTTAAAACACAATAAAGAAACACTGCCTCCTAAACATTCCTGAGAGATTTTACTGCTCACTGGCAGAGGGAGCAGACAAAGTGTGTGTGTGTGCGCACGTGTGTGCCTGTGCACGTGTGCGTGCGTGTGTGCGTGCATGTGCATGTGTATGCGCGTGTGTTGGGGGTGGGGGGAGTTATCGAGAATTGAAACAAATATGGTGAAGTATTAACATCTTTTAAACTTGGAGAAAGATCATGATGGTCTGCTACATTATTTCCCAGATGCTGGAAATATTTTTTACTTGAAAATTGAAAAAATAAAACTAAAAAAAGCACCATGTACAATGTAAAATGTGAGCTCTATCAAGATTTCAGAAAGTAAATAATTCCTACATTATATAAACTGTTTCATAGACAAATAGAGAGACCTTTCCAACTTATTCTAAAGGCTGGAAAAACCCTTCATACCAATACTGGAGTAAAGAGAACACAACAAAGAAAATCACAAACCAATCTCAATACCTGACATGAATATAAGGATAATGAGTAAAATGTTACCACGCTGAATCTAATGGCACGACCATGCTGGGTTAATCCTACCAAAGCAAGCAAGGATGATTCTATTTATGAAATCTATTTATATAATTCATTACAGTGACAATTATATATTTTTTAAAACATAAACTGCCATGCAAACATGGAATTCAACACACATTCCAGATTTTATTTTTTAATAACTCTGATTAGACAGTAATAGAAACTTTCTTAAACTGAAAAAAGACAGGCTGCTTTCTATTTAACAATGCTCTGGAAGTGCCAACCAACACAATTAGACCAGCAAAACATGATAAATAAGTATCAGAACATCTGAAATACTGACAAAACTCTTTGCAGAGAGTGTTATCTATCTAAGAAATCCAAGACAATTAAATGAAAAAGTCTTACAACTAATAAAAAGTTCAGCAAAGTGGCTGAAAACATAACACAGTGGGTATAACCAGTTAGAAAATAGAATAACAATGTTAGCAATAACAATAAAATTCATAAAATATATTTTTTAAGATGCAAAGCCTATTCTTATGAAGAAAACAGTAAAACTATATTGAAAGGAAGGACTTAAAAAAAATCTCAGTGGGCAGACTCAATATTGTAAAGATGTTGATATACTGAGTAAGAGAAAATGACAAGAATAGCCAAGAATAACAAATAAGACATTGTTAAAATTAAAATTTAGGAAAATTTCTCAGACCAGATATAAAAACTTATTATATAGGTATAGTAATTACATTATATATTGGTTATAAGCAGAGACAAAGAGATCAATGAAACAGGAGTCCAAAACCAGGTCCCGGTAGATAAAGATATTTACATCATGATACCTGTAGCATTTCAAACCAGTGGAGATAAAAGAAACTACACAATAAACTGTGTTAAGAAAAGTAACTATACACTTAGGAGAAAATTAAGTTAGACCATAATTACACACAATATACAAAAGTAATCCCCAGGTAGAGTAAATGATTTAATGTTAAAAAAAAAGTGTATGTATTAGAAAACAGGAAAATAATTTCAAAATCTTGTAGTAAGCACAAAACTCAGAGGCCATATTTTAAAATACTGACAGATTTGAGCTCACAAAGAGGAAAAACTCTCGCATTATATGACAGAAGTCACCACTAAAAAAACCTTAAAGATGGGAATTCCCTGGTGGTCCAGTACGTTAGGACTTGGTGCTTTCACAGCCTTGGCCTGGGTTCAATCCCCTGTGGGGAACTAAGATTCCCCACAAGCTGTGTGCGGTGTGTGGCCAAAAAACAAAAGAAAAGCTCGTTGATAAGTGACTCACTAGAAGATATCTTCCACGGACTTAACAAGCAAGTGAATAATGTGAGAATATGTAAAGAGCTCATGAAAAGATCGTAAGCTCACTTTTAGCATATATGCTACCCAAAAACGACAGTATATTTTTGTAACAAAATGTAACATGGTGTGGCTAAAGTCCATAACCCATCCCTACCTCCTTCCTTTTTACCCAGAGATAAACAACAACGATAAAAAGACAAACAGCTAAATAGAAAAATGCGCAAAGAATATGAACAAGGAAATCTGGCACTTCAGCACAAAGCCATTAACAGGAAAGATCATTTACTGCATCATTTGTAACAGTGAAAAATGTAAATAACCCAAATGCCCATCAACAGAACAGTGATTAAATAAATCATGGGATACGTATACAATGAACCTTATACAGTTGTTAAAAGGGTGCAAGAAACTCGTATGTGCTGATAGCTTTATAAAAACATTTAGTAGAGGAAAAAGTTGTAGAAGGGTATAGTATGGTCCCACTTACATAAAAATAAGATATACAGGTATACATAAGCAAGGAAGTGAGACTGAAATCCTGATCAGGTGAAACGAAGGGGGATTTTCATATTTTGCTCTGAATGCCTGTGTTGTTTCTACCTCCTTTCTATGGGAAAGGATTTAGGAAGTACCTGTGTAAGGTTTTAAATCAAAAAAGATGTTCAGCTGGCTGTTACTTACTGTGAATGTTGTCTGTTTATTTGAATAATGGAACTACAGAACTCAGGTCTAACAATTACTAGTTATGAACAGTTTGAGGCTTAAAGACAAGGTAATTGCTTCTTCAGAGCAAACTACTAAGCTAATCTTACAGTGAACTAACGGGACTAGTTTAGTAGTCCCTTAAACTATATTGTAGTCCCTTAAACTGTATTACACACCCTTCTAAAGCTGTCATGTGAAAAGTCCTAATAATTTCCTAGCTTCCTTCTTTTGCTCTGAAAATCCATCGGTAGCTCCCTTAACTGGCTTTGTAACTCAAAGCCCTAAACTATGTTCTCCCAAAATACTTCTGCAAGAGCATCTCCCCACTACCCAACCACAACGGAGATAAAGTTCTCCCCTTCAGCCAAGTTGATCTCAATTCCCAAATGAACATGTGCGGTATGCACCCAAGCTCCAAACATCCACATACTATCCATAAGGGGCTAACAGTATTATCAACTCTCCAGGATTTTTTTCATGATAACTAGGGGTATCCAAGGGGGCATACGCAGAAGACTACCTAGTGAACCAGTTAAACCCATCCACCAAAGAATGTAAATTATGTAAAGTAAATAAATTTACATTTTTATCCATCACTATCTAAGATTTATCTGAAGCATTTTATATGCTTTCAATAAATAGAAAGCAGCCTGGGTTTAAGTAAGTTATTTAAATTCTAGTCCAAACCAATGGCATAAGTATTACTTCAGACCATCAACTCTGGCTCTACTCTGTGACCTTTGGGCAAGTCTAGGTTTCTTTATAAAATGTTGATAATACACATTTCTCACAATGGGAGATAACGCAGGGAAACAGGTAACAGCGTATCCAATAAAATGTGGCCAATGCTAGGTTATCACCTTGACTGGGAAATTCCAACATAATTTGAGAATTATACGTCACTACTTCTTTAAGACTTATTAATATTTATTCAATCAATGTTGGTTTGATGATTAATATTTGAGGTAGTACCAAAAGGGCATAGCTTTGGAGTAAAACACATGTGATCGACCCCTCAGTCATCACTTTAGAGATGAGGAATCTTGAGTAAACCATTACAATCTCTGACCCTCAGTTCCCACATCTGTCAAAGGGCATACCATCAATGACCACAGAGCTACAGTGAGGACTACATGAGATGACAGTGTATGTAAAGCTTTTAGTAAGTTTATCTGGCACAATAAATTAACAGACTTCTTCGTCTTAAATCGAACAATTTTTAATGTCTTATTTATCTACATTTTAATAAAGTTAATTTAGATTATTCAACAAACGTTTTTGAGTACTATGTACACTAGGCACTGTGCTGTGTGCTAGAGATAAACTAGCAAAAAAACCCCACCACCTCTGTCTTCATGTAGTTTACAATGCTGGAGGCAGTAGGACAAGCGTTAATCAAACAATTCAAATGCCAACTGTGCTAATAAGCTCTATGAAGAGGTAAACTAAGGGGGCGGATAATAGTGGGGTTTGTCCTGATCACAGAAATCTAGAAAGGCTTCCTAGGGAAAATTCTTAATTGTAGTGTGAGTATGAAACAACTAGATGCAGCAGAAAAAGGAAGAGTGCTCCAGGCAGAATGAATAGACTATTATTTTATCTTTTGAATGTCTATATACCTTTATATGCACCCTAATAACTTGTACCTCTGGCAACTAGGTATAAGGGGACTGAAAGAATAGCCTAGCTGACAGAGACTAAGAAGAAAAGACTGGCTAGATAGGACTGACCAAAGATGCAGAGCTCTGTAGGGCACATTATCCTAAACGCAATGGTGTAGTGTTATGGGATTGGAGGGTTTATACTGTAGGGTTGTTGTTGCTGCTGCTGCTGACAGGATCACTGTATTTCACAATATAGTCTGGCTACACTGTGAAAATAAATTTGAGGTCAGGCAAGAGCAAATGTGAGCAGACAAGTTTGGAGACAAAGAAATGAGAACTACTTTTTTTTAATACACTGATGAAAAAAAGTAGAAAAATTCCAGGAATAATCAGTAGGTAAAATCAACAGGACTTGATGACACACTGGATATGAGCGTAAGGAAGAGGAGGAGTTGGGAGGTAATTTCTAGATTTCTGATCTGCATTGCTAGCTGAATGCTAGTTCTATTTTCAGATATATAAAGACGACCAGATCCAGGAAGGAGAGGTTATGCACTCAGTTTTAGACATGTTGAGTCCAAAGTATTTTTTTTTTAATTAAAAAATAAGAAAGAAAAACAGGTCCAGATCTTGCCACTCTCCTACTCATCAAAGCCCTGCAGTGGATTCCCATCAAACTCTGAACAAAAGTCCCAAGAGGCATACAGGTATGATCTGATTCTTTGCTATCTTCTGAATTTCTCTCCTACCCTTTTATCCCTTGGTCACTTTCACTCCAGAAACACTGCCTTCTTGAAATCCTTGATGTACTTATTCTTCCCTAAGGACTTTTGTACGTACTCTTCCCTCTGCCCATAATACTTTTTCCCCCCATATGGCTTGATTCCCTCACTTAATGGAAGTCCATGATCAGATGTCACCTTCTCAAAGAACCTTCTTTGCCTGTCCTATGTAAAACAGTCTACCTGCTGAGAGGCTGGGCTGGGCTGGAGAGAAAAGCTGAATGAAACCTCTGGTAGTCTTGCAAGGCCTGTCACATAATACAAGTCTTACTCCCAAGATTTTGAAACAAGTTTGAGTCTAACAAAAGCTGCAACCCAAGCCCAACTCCATGGATTGAGGTAATCAAGCCCTAAAATGCCTAATAGAAAAACAAGGCAAATTCTCTCTTGGTGGGAAATGACATCAACTTCAATCCTTCAGTTCTTTTATAAACATTCCCCTGAAGAAGGGGAAAAAATTAAAAGCCCTATAAAGTGAGAGAAAGAAGTGTGACCAGGAAAAATGTGACTGGTAATCAAGAAAAAAAAGAACTAGGCAATGGGATCAGATCCACAGATGATGCAGATGTTAGACTTAGTTATATAATTCAAATGTTTGCCAGCTGTATTTTTTTTAAATGGGAGGAAAGAGTAAAACGACAGAGACATTCAAAAGAAAAATGAAATCTATAAAATATAAATGGACATTCTAAAACTAAAAAATACAATATTTGAAGTCAACTAATTGGGTTGATTAAATGGAAGACTGCACAGTGCAGAAGGCAGGCTTGATAAATCTGAAAGATGGGTCAACAGAAAACACCCAAACTGATGCACAGAGAGAAAAAAAAAGGCAGAAAGATCAGGGAAGAAAATAAAAAGCACATGGGTCACAAACAGTGAAGTATATTTATAACTGTACTGTCAGAAAGAGAGAAGCGATAATACAGTAGAAGCAATATGTGAATGGATAATTTTTCACAACTGATGGAATACATCAACCCACAAATTCAAGAGCTCAGTAAACCCCAAGCATGATAAATAAAATGAAAAACATAAGTATGCTCAGCACAGTCAAACTGCTGAAAACAAAGATAAAAAGAAAATCCTAAAAGCAGCCAGAAAAAGAACACACATTACCTACAAAGTTTGAAGCTGACTTACAACAAAAAATATGAAAATCAGAGGACAACAGAATGCTAACTTTTAAGTTGCCAAATAAATAAAACCGCCAATCTAGAATTCCATATCCAAAGAAATACCCTTCAAAAATGAGGGTGTGATTAAGACCTTTCAAACAGATGCTGAATGAGTTAACTGCCCCCAGGCCTGCAGCATAAGCAATATTAAAAGTTCTTCAGGCTTAAGAAAAATGAATTAAGATGGAAGCACAGAACTACCAAAAATAAAAAATAAAAAAGTGCAAAGAAAAAAAGGTATGTATAAACAAGTAAGAACACTGACTACTGAAAGCACAGATATTCCGACATTTATAACCACAAAATATATAACAACTATAGCACAAAGAGTAGAGGCGCAGCAAATGGAATTGAACCGTTTTCAAATCCTTGCATTGTTCAGAAGGTGGCAAAAACGTTAATATAGCGCAGACTATAATAAGTGAAATACAGATATTATAATCTGTAGGGTAACCACTGAAATAATAATACAATCAGGTGTAACTAAAAAGCTAATAAAAGAGATAAAATAGAATAGTAAGAAGTACTTTACCTAGCCAAAGGAAGGTAGGAAAAGGAGAAAATAAAGGAATAAAGAAAAAACTGGCAAAAAAAATAGCAATAAAAGCTACTGCATCAGTGATTATACCAAAAATAAATAGTCTAAACACTCTAATTAAAGAACAAAGATTCTAAGATTGGATAAAAGAACAAGACCAAAGTATAAAATGTTTACATGACATGCACTTTTAAACATAAAGACATAAACAGGTTGAAAATAATGGAACAGAAAAAGTTTTGTCACACAAACAATAGTTAAAACAAAACTGGTATGGCTACAACAATTATCAAAGTGGCATGAAGTATTCATACAGCTAACAAATGATGTTTTATAATTATAAAAGTGTCACTTCATCATAAAGACATTAACAATCCTAAATTTTACTGAATAATGCAGCTTCAAAGTATATAAAATAGCTTCTCCTCCAATCATTTCTACTCTCTATCCTGCTTTCCTTTTCTAATCTCCATACTTTTCACAGTATGACATTATATATTACTTATTGCTTTCCTTAGTCCCCCACCTCTTTGTGGAGAATGTAAGCTCCACAAGGGCAGAGACTTATTCTATCCTGATCACACTATATCCCCTGTAACTAGCCTAGCACATAGTAGGTACTCAATAAATATTCGCTGAACAAATTAATAAAACTGTCACTACAGTAACTTATTTTCTTAGTGTTTACTTTTAAAGTTTATATTATACATTTCTTTTCTTCAGTTATGCACCCTTTTAACTTAAATAATACTTAGTAAGTCTCTGCCAGCCAAGATGTTGCATGAGAAGTTTAAACAAGAAGTCTGAAAAATGTTACTAGGAAATATATTTCCTCTTTATGAAACAAAGCCTCCAAAATTAAAAATCACTAAAATGTGCCTTCCTCCATTTAGTAAACATATTTAAATATATATAGATTCACATAAATAAAATAATACAGTTATATATTAGCTTTCATGTTTATTCAACTTCACAGAAAATCCAAAACTGTGTCTGAAACTTGGTTATCTATCTAAATACCAACTGTTCATTACGGTGACATAATACTATGTGGTAGGGGAGATATGCCTAAGTTAAACAAATTCTTAAATTCCTGACATTCTTTAAGTGGGCAAAAGGAAAATCAAAAATCAAACTTACAAGTTATAAGAAAATACAGAAAGTAATGTAACCTTTAATACCCGGAACAAGTTTTACAGCCACATTTGTAATTTACATATACAGTGGAGATCACTGAAAAAGCTTCCTGTTGCACTGCAGCAAGAAATTTTACTATAGTGTAGATTAAACGGATTTGCTACAGAGTGCAGCAAGACAACCTCACTGAAGAATCATAAGATCTTCATAATGGAACTTGTTACAGTGAGTTAAATATTTTCTTAATTTTTTTATACAGTATATATTTTCAAAATGAACATTATCACTGAAAAGTTTGCTAACCACTGTTAGCAATTAACGTTTTACACATACTTAATTTTACTTTAGTTACAGTATGTGGTTCTTCAAATGTTAGTACATGAAATGTTAAGTTTCAACATAATGAGATAATCCCCTAAGATGACTCAGGACATCAAAACTTTGATCATTATTGCACCTATTTTTTCTAGAGAAAACTGGAAAATTTACATCATAATCCTCCCAAAAAGTGAACAGACAAGTTATAAAATCACAGACTCACTGTCACTGAACAAAATCTACAATGAACATTTTTTGTGAACTGATGTACAGAATTAAATGTGCAATGAAATTTGGTTAACTATGATCATGCAAAGAAAAATCCTCCACAATCATTTTTTCACTGTTTTATAAAATGGTCTTAAAGATATACTCCCATAAACATTTCTGGTGCAATTTAGTCAACGACAAAAATACAAAGCTATCCCTTATTCTTTATTTTATAGATTTTAAAACATGCCTTTGTAGTGCTGAAACAGAAATAGCGTGTTTGGGAGAACTGAGCTAATGACACATTTAAAAACCAACTGTATCTTGGTCCAACATTAGCTGCCTTGATATACAGCAGCCTCCCATAATCACTGGTGTCAGTACTGTTGTAGATGAAGAATAGTTAAATACTGAGAGATTAAGACACAATTCAAAACTTTTTTTAAAAAAATAAAAGGCCGTTTCATAAACATGAAGAAATCTTCAAAAGAAAAACAATCACATCAATTGTGATATACACTGGAAAATAGTAAAATGTCACTTTCCAAAATAGTAGTTTCTTTATTATATCCCCCATCTATTATAACCAACTTGGAAATATACCTTAAACATAATGGCATATTAAATGAAAATGCTCCATTATCCATTGTGATAAATTTAATAAGTTAGAATATGATTTTCTTTTCTGATGGTAACCATGAAAAAATGAAAGAACAGCACCTGAAATACTAAAATGAATTTAGGAAAGCATTAAGTTGTAACCTATATGTTTTGGTTGAAAATACAGTTCATAAAACTGTATAAAGGATGCTGCCTTTGTTTCTATATTTTATAGATTACAACAAAGAAAAGAAAAAAGATATGCTCTACACCCAAATATATTTCCACTTCTCCCAATCTGGACAAAGTGGAATTCCATTCGAAGTTCATAAGATTGTGAACCTAGCTCATATAGTTGGATATATCACTCCCACCCTGCCCCTCCCCTCCAGAAACAATTTTTGGCTCCAAAATAAAGTACAATAATAAACTCTTGATGAAAAACTATGTTATGGGGCAATCTATCATATACTATGGCTAAATACGAATTTACAGAAAAGAGCACATCCCATTTTCAGCACTTTTTTTCATAAACATGCAACTCACTATAAAATACAAAACACTTGCTTTCAAGAACAGCTTTATAAAGACACACTGCATCAATAAAATTTTTTTCTTTCTGATTAACTTTACACTGTTATGGAGAACTGAAACACTTCTAATGTGTATATATCAGATTTTATATTATAGTGTAATAATTTGCATTTTCTGAACATAATTGTTCAAGAGGAAATATCTATACACAATAACATTCTAGACTATTAAAAACTAATTCAAACTGCAGAATTTTATTGATACAGTAGATTAGTAAAAACTGAAAAGGGATGATAAAATGGGATAAAGAATTCAGTACATTATTTTATAACACACTCTTTAAAATTATAATATTTTAAATCTCTCTCTTTTTAAAATTTTCCTTGCCATGAAAGGCCAGAAAATTCTGGGACCAATACTGAGGTGTAAAATAATCAAACAACTTCAGGACTATTCCACAGTTTGCGTGGCGTCCTCCCATCAGAGGCATTGTTCAGGTGTAATGGCAGACAATTTAGCACCTCTGAAGATTAAGGGTGCCCAGGAGTAAACACTAGGTAAGATACACAAGGGCAAGAGATCATTTTAACTCTCCAACAAATTGTGACATCAAGAAAATGACACCATTTGTTGAAAAAAAATTTTCACAGTAAAACTGCAGAGAATACAAATACAAACACTGACAGATTACTGCTTAAGATCTATCCTAACAAACTCTTTTCAAATCAATAGATCCAATAAACAGCTGGGTACTGTCAGTTTAAAGCCGCAGATAAAAGCTATACAAGCACTTTAGAAGTCAGAAACATTAAAAAAAAAAAAAGAAGAAGAAGAAGAAAAAATATATTTACAAGTTTCTTCTTTATGTCTACACAGCCATCGCACATTAGACTTTCTCACAAGACTCCATAGTCAATGTTATCACCGTGCGCATGGCTAAAAGCATGTGACCACAAATACATGAGGTCATCAGAGTAAGGTCCAACTGTCCACTCTTCAGCAGTCCCACTTTGTGCATCAAAGGCTTTACTCAGCCTGAAGCTTGACAAAAAAAATTTTTTTTTCAAAGCTTTCACACAGAAAGTTATTAATGACATTTGTTCATCGCCTTTCTCTTTTAGAACTTCGCCGCCGTACCTTGAAAGAAATATCACCAGATGCTTAATTAAAATGGGTATATTATTAATTAGACACAGCAGTAATTATTATTTTTTAACCAATCATTATTCTTACATGTTCTTGATTTTCTTTGCTTTTCTTTCCTCAAAACCTTTCTCCTATGTTAACTTCCTCCTTGACATCACATATTTAGACGTACATAATATATGAATGCCCGTAAACAGCCTTTCCCAGGATAGCAAAAGAGAGAACTATCTTACTTTTCTATTTAATAATTTTAAAGAGAAATGAACAGAAGTCAATGCCAACAGCAAGAAAAACAATTGCAAATATCACCTTTTTACTTATGTTTCTGTAGTAAAGGAAAACATTTGATATTTATGAATTTAGGCTTATAGCTGTCTTTCTCAGAAAACAGCTATTGAGTTTGGATCATACCAACTATCAAATACATAAAAATAATCTGAAATTCAGACATATTACCACTTACTGGCAAGTACTAATGAAAGCATAAAACTTTAGTTCAAAAAAGATCAGTATTAACAAGAGGAATACAAATAGAACAGGATTTTAATTTAATTAATTTACAGTATAGTTTTTCTTTGATGAAGACATCAGTCACTATGTACAACTCTTCAGCCTTATTTTTACACCCCCCTAAAACCCTTTACAAACAACCCCCACTAGTTTGAGACCATAATTCAACATATTTATCTGTGGTCTTAATTCATTCACATAAATGCATCCAGATGCAGATAGAAGTGCTGATTATATTAAATAGAACAGAGGGGCAGGGATCAACCCTGGGACCTGACCAAAGAACACAGGTTCCTCAAACAAAGATGGCTGGCTGAGCTGACCCAAAGATTCAGCATTAATGTTAGGAAGATGACAGCTCTTACTTAAATGTGTTAATTATATTTCTTCCAAAGAGAAAAAAATCTGAGATGTAACCAGCAAAACCATTCATTTCTTTTAAAAAAAAGTATCTCAGGAAGCATCATATTCCTACTTCTGTAAAAGAAGTGTCTATTACCAATTTTATGAATTCCAAAACCTAATTTTAGTTAAAGACATGATTTTATTCTATATGACTAACTACTAGTAGCTAGTGGGAAACTCAAATACTTACGAAACAAGAGTATATATAACAGATACAAGGAGAACTTAAATGCGTAAGGTGTTGACATCAGACTGCCACTTGTTCCTCTGCGTTCAGTTTTAAACTGGGCATTTACACTTTCACTAGGCTACATCTATTATTCTCACTTGGTTTCAGGTTTCCACAAAGGATATAGTCTCCACTATCTAAGCCGGCAGATGAAACAACACTATAAACTAATGTAGAAAAATATATAAATATTTAGAATTATTAAGTAACAGCAAGTGCTAAATGGATCTGACCAAATATTTACCAACTCTAAGTCTATATTCCATACTATTACACATGGCACTTTCATAAACACATACATTTACTGCAGAAATTTCTTCTTCCTCTGTTTCTTCCTGTGGATTATCATCGACAGGAGAGCTACCCTGAAACACATCTACTTCTTCACTTGAATCATTTTCTTTAGTAGCGGCTTGTTTGGAGCGTCCTACACGGCTAGAGTAAAACACATGTAAAATAAAATGAACATTCTGATCCTTAAGTCGTAGGTTACTTCATACAGGAAATGCTTTAAATATTTCACAGGCTTTCATTATCATTTTTATTCTCAATTACCTTGTAAGCCAAGAAATATTTTTCTTACATTCCGAACCCTAAACAAGCACTTAATCCTAGAATCTTACATATAAAAAGATCTACCAAATAACAAGTCAGTGTGACCGAGACCAATACCATAAAGGATTTTAAAACATAACCCAAAGTCTACTCTTCCTTTTACCTTTCCCAACTCAGTAAAAGACTGAGTTGCTCAAAGCAGAAATTTTAAGTCTTTCATCATAGTCTACAACTCTTTATCTAGCCCTAAGATTCTACTTATAAAGAAATCTCAAATCCATTCACTTCTTTCCATCTTCATTGTTACTACATATTTCTAAACCATTCTCATCTCTTGCCTCTTCTCTCTACAAGTAATCTTTCAAAAATGTAAAAATAGCTGATGCCACGCCCCCTAGAGAGCCCCCTACGTACTGAGAGTAACTGCATAAACCTTAATACAGTATATAAAGTCCTGCAGACAGGCCTTGCCTACCTGTCCATTCTCATCTCCTTCCACTCCCCAGTTCCCCACAACTACAATACAGCAATATCCTTATCTTCCTTCAGCTCTCTGAATTTGCCAGGATTTTTCCCACTTCAGAACCTTCCAAAACAGTGTTCCCTCCACCTGAAATGTTCCTCTCCCTACTCTCTATCAGTCTAACTCCTAATACTCTCAAGGAACCACTGGTCAATTTCCAAAGAGAAAAAAACTTCCCCAATTCCCCAGCCCTGCCCTTACATTGTCTTACAGCACCCTAACTTTATCCTTCAGGGCACATATCACAATTTACTATTCCATATTTATGTGTGATTATTTAATGACTACATGCCCATTTAGATGGTAAGTCCTATAAGGATAAGAATCGTGCCCGTTTCGTGCCACTATATTCCCTAGCACCTAGTACTCTCTGAAACAGGAGACACTCAAAAATATGTAAGAGGTGTCACCATTTAATTAAATGTATCTCTCTTGATAAATATTTGTTTTTTAATTAAGAACTTAGCCTATCATTTCTATAAGCAATTGAAAATAGATATTGTTTAATTCATATTCAAACTAACTACTCAAACGTACTTGATTCAGTTTTTCAGAATTAATAGAAGAAAATACAAAGAAAATAATACAATCTTTCTCAATTCCACTGAGGTCAGAACAAGAAAACAGACAAATCATAACATATGTTATTACATTACCTCTAAAAAGGGGCTTCCCAGTGAAAGGAAGTTAGGCTGTTAAGACAGAATACACAATCTCTTTCTGTACTGATTTTTTAACAGAAATGTTTGTTTGATTTAGAACACTCATGTGAGGAACTTGTGTAATTTTAGGAGGTAACATGATAATCATCTAAGCCCTTAATTTTATGAGGCCCAAACAGAAACAAATTAAAGTTACAAGCATGAAAGACATTCACCCCGTTATATTCTTGTTATAAAATTAACCATGGGAATTTAAGATGCCTTAAGAATATTTTTTTTATCGAAAAAACAACGATTTTCCATGGTTGAATACAAACACATTTATGAAGCTGCCACAAAAATGTACTTACCTTTACTTTTTATCTGAGGGAAAAATTATATGGAAAAAGGCAGGAAGTACTGGCTAGACACTCAGGTAACTTTTCCTCTTCCTATGGAATACACAGGAACAGGAAAAACTTTGAAGGTAACTGAGTATTTAACCAAGGTCTGTTGGCAACTCTGAAAAGTCAAGCTATTCAAGTATGGGATTACTTTCAGAAAAACTGCAAAATTTCTAGTAGAAGACATGCTGTTCTATTTCCACTTTGAGGAGAAAAAAGTGCCAATTTACAAATTACAACACTGATGCCCCTGTCACTTTAACAAGTTTGGACACAGATTTGTTACTGTAACTCTCCTATAAACATGTACTTGTGTGAACATCCAAAACTATCTATAGATACAGATATGTTAATGTGATTAGAAAACAAACAAAATCAAGACATCAAAAACTTGAGATCACCATGTGATAATTTCCACAGATGTAATTTAAAAAAAATGATGCCTGTTACTTTCCGACATGGTTCAAAGAACCAAAGCAAAAGTGTAAAAGCTATTTTTTTAAAGCTGTTGAGGAAAGACACGAAGAAAAATTGTAGCATGAAATGACAAGGTAACGTGGTCTATACTGTAATTATTTAAAAATACTTCATCATCTCTTCAGGTACCATAAAGTATGTATTGGAAATAATAAACTATTTGGTATTCATTTATAAAGTTTTGTCTAAAACCTGTAAAAATGTACAAATGTCACCAAAGGTTGACTGGGTATCAATCACCTACGTAAGTTTACAAAAATGTTATGTTACCTAGTGTAATGGGGCTAAATGTATGGGATTTAAATACAGCCCTATGTATATTTAGAAATTTATGAACCCCTGCAAAATAATCTGAAACTGGTTTGAAATTTAATATTATTTACAACTTACACATTTTTGGGGGGTTGTGATGGTGATGGCGTTTTTGATGGTCTTCCTCGTCCTTTCTGTGGTGTGGATTGTATGGATTCAACTGCACTAGTTTCAGGAGATTCTGCTCTGCTTTGGGGAAGACCCAAATGTGGATAGCATCAAATTATGATTTATAATATAGTAACTAAATGTATACATTTTAGAGTTAAACATACTTACCTTTGTTGTGCTCTCCTTGAAGTTCGGTGCTGTTTACTTTTTGACTTCTGTTCTGTGTTTCCACTTTGTCTTTCTTCTTCTTCCTCTTCTTCTGCTGTTGAAGGTCCAGGTTTTTTTTTGCTTCCTTTTTTAGAAGTTTTCATTGTTGGCTCTTCTTTGGGTGTACCTCCACCAGGAGGTTTTGGTGGTCGGCCTCTTTTACCTTTTTTTGGTGGACTATTCTGTTCATCCTCATTTTCTAATATATCTTCTTTGAGCCTCTTTTCCTCAGGCCACTGCTGTTCATCTGATTCTGAAGCCGTATGGCCTCTCTTCCTTCCACGCTGACTGCCTTTAGGTTTCTGTTCCTGTACCAACTTAGTCAGGTCATCCATCCCTAATTTCTCCTCTGAATCTGTTACAGGTGTTTTTTTCCGGCTTCTAGGTTTGTCCAATTCAGACTAGGAATAAAAGCCACAATTTCAAATATAAAACTTAGTATGCATTGTTAGTATATGTATTTTTAAGAATCAAAAAAAAAATCTGTTATCCACTTCAGTCATAAAAATGTACCTAAATAAGGTATAGAGTTCTGAAGTACATCAGAACGATAACTACTTACTTGCTTTTATTAATAATTTTCTAATTTAAAACACTATCTGGGGATAAGAGGGTATGTTTTTATTCTTACTCAAGCTAGAGAGCCTCAAATGAAACCCCTCAAGATCAGTATTTGATTAGATTATAAATCTTTGGTGAAGAGCTATTTCATAAAAAAGAACATTCTAAATTGAATGCTTAAATAATAGACAACTGTACTAAAGTATAATGGATCTGTTTTGATAGTCAATTTAAGTAATCCTAATTTTACCACACAATGTATAATAAGACATAAAATACCAACTATGTTATATATATATCATGCATACACATCATAAAAGAACTATTTTTATTTTATAAATGGAAGTTGCAAGATACAAAAGTTTAAACATATTCATCATTTATTAAAAATTTTGAAAACACTTCTGAACCAAAGATACCACTTCTTCCCAGATACAACTAACAAAAAAAATAACTTAAAAATAAGTGACTTTCAAATTTAAAATAAAATACCAGTCTACATTCACAGAATTTAAGCACTGACCAGCAGATGGAGATTGAGGAAATTCTTCAAAGAAACCAAGAATAGTGCATATGAATTTATAATGCTCTCCACAGGTATACACATGTATATAAAACATATAATATTTATAGTACTAAGTTAATTTCCAAATGGTTTGTTCCAGTTTACATTCTTAAAAAATCAGTGAAAAGAAAAATTATCTAATTACTTATAATTTTTTAATATGTTTAATTAGTCACTTGTGTTTCCTGCCTGTGAACTGCCTAATTATATCTTTGGTATTATGCCCTTTGTCCATCTGTTTATTAAAGTCTGAGTTTTAATCTAAATATTCTACACTTTTGTGTATATTTAAATTTTATTTCCTATTTGTTATTAACTGAATTGTGTCCCCACAAAATTCATATGCTGAAGTGTTACGATAGGATACTACTTGGAGATGTGGCCTTTGGGAGGTAATTCAGTTGAGATAAGGTCATGAGGGTGGGGCCTACATGATGGGATTAGTGTCCTTATGAAAAGAGATACCAGAGAGATCTTGCTATCTCTCTCTCCACCATGTTAAGAACACAGTAAGAAGGTGGCCATCTGCAAACCAGGAATAGAGCTCCCACCAGGAACTGGATTGGCCCACACTTGATCCTGGACTTCCCAACATCCAGAAATGTGAGAAAATTAATTTGTGTTGTTTAAGCCTCCCAGTCTATGATATTTTGTTATGGCAGACTGAGCAGACTAAGACATTACTGTATCTTGTTTTAGAATAGGATGCTGAGTTGAGGTTCTAAACTGTTTTTCCTACTTCCACTGCCAAACAGACATCTAATCAATTTCAAAGTCACTGATTTGTAATGCTTCCTTTATTTTGCATTATTTTTCAAAAATAATAATGTGGGCTTCCCTGGTGGCACAGTGGTTGAGAGTCCGCCTGCCGATGCAGGGGACACGGGTTCGTGCCCTGGTCTGGGAAGATCCCACATGCCGCGGAGCGACTAGGCCCGTGAGCCGTGGCCACTGAGCCTGCGTGTCCAGAGCCTGTGCTCCGCAATGGGAGAGGCCACAACAGTGAGAGGCCCACATACCGCAAAAAAAATAAATAATAATAATAATGTTTCTGGGCTAACGTAACAACAGCGCAATATTTTACTAATTATAACTAAGTATGTTTGTGTTTGGTTGGGCTGATCTTATTACTCCTCTTTTTTGCATCCATTTTATTCTTCCACATGGACTTAAAATCACACTGGAATTTTACAATGATATCTTCATTTAGAAAGAACTGTCATCTTTTTAACTCATTTTTTCCATGAAGGAATATGGCATGTCTTCTCTCTCTTCTCTTTCTCAGTTTTGGTATTTTCTCCACATAGGTTCCCCCTACCTCTTTTTAAGGTTATGTTTAGATCCATCTATCTAATTTCGTTGTTGTAATGGCTAGTGTTGTAAAGTAAATCCCCTTTCTCCCAAGTGTACATCTGATATAAAGTAAAATTACCAGAGTAAAATTATAGTTACATATATACGTACATACTACACTCTTAGTTTTTCAACTGCTTCCCTTATTTTTTTTAAGAGTACAAAAATAAAAATAAATTTGTCTCTTCTTTTTCATTGTCATACTTTTGGCTCCTATTTAATGTCTTTCAGAACTGGTCAAATATTCTAGAACAATTTTAAATAACAGGTTGTTTTGTTCCTGATTTTTAATAAGAATGTTTCAAGTATTTTGCCTTTAAGAATAATAATTTTGACTAAATCATTGACTACTGATTTAAACAGATAAAACTTTTAGCATGTTAATGAAGTATCTTTCTAGTATTAATTTACAAAGAGTTCATATTTGTCAAGAATGAATTCTAAATTTTATTTGTGTCTGCTTGGCATGATCTGAGATTATCTTGTTAGTATTTTTATTTGGGATGTTGATTTGCTTTTTATTCTTTTTAGCGTTTAAATTATCCTTGAAATCTAGGGGAAAATAAAGCCCTATAAATAATTGGTTTTAATTTGTTAGTATTTATCTAGAGTTTTGTACATAAATTAAGAATTAACTGTCATTACTTAGAGATGGGAAGAGAAACATTAAATTTAAATTAAACCCTCCAATTTTCAATGCTACAATTCATTCTGACATCCAAAGATCTGAAAAAGTGGCTGAATTCATTTATGCTCTGGAAAAGGTTGTTGGCAAACCCGAAATTCAATGTCTGTTTTCTTGAGAATATCATAAAATAATCTAAGCTTCCTAAAGCACTACATTCTCTAATTTTTCACTTTGTACTGTACTGTTTTCAGAACAGAGGGGGTATAAAATTGAGGTTAGAAGCAGGAAATGGGGAAGATATGTTATTTGTAAAACTAAATATTACAATACAAATGTATATGAAGAATAATCCCTTTGCAGTGAAATTTCAATGTGAAGCTTGTAGCATATAAAAAAGACGATACTCTTTCACCATAATCTATTGGTCTTTAAATTGAACTTCTGTCTCATAATGCTCACCTCTTTGAGAATATTTCAGTTGAAACGAGCTTATTAATAAGGTTCTTCTGAAAATGGATGCAATGTTACACAAAGACCGCCAAAGACCTTCATTAATTATATAAATAAATCTCAAAAGCTCAGAAATTCAAAACTGTTCTGTAAAAAATAGACTTCAGGGCTTCCCTGGTGGCACAGTGGTTGAGAGTCTGCCTGCCGATGCGGGGGACGCGGGTTCGTGCCCCGGTCCGGGAGGATCCCGCATGCCGCGGAGCGGCTGGGCCCGTGAGCCATGGCCGCTGAGCCTGCGCGTCCGGAGCCTGTGCTCTGCGACAGGAGAGGCCGCGGCGGTGAGAGGCCCGCATACAGCCAAAAAAAAAAAAAAAATAGACTTTGTTCTGCATTGCTCCAAAAGGTAGAACTAGATATGGAATTTATAGTCTAGCAAAATATTAACCATGCTTCCTAATTAAGGGGGCAGTGGGGAGGGAAAGGAGGCAGTATATGTGGGTATGGGTAGCCTAGTTGAGGTTTCCAACAAATGAGAGAAATTATAAGCTCTCCACTTAAGGCATTTTCAAGCACCAACTCTCATAAATGATAATGAAGAAATTTCTGCACTAAGTGAGAAGCAGGACTAGAAGACATAAATACCTTTTCCAACTCAAGGATTCTTCCATAAATCAGGATAACAGGATTCCTTTCTGGCTAAGCAATCAATTTTTAATTCTGTTTGGGTGAAAATTTTAAACAGCCAATAAAAATCCGAATTTATAGTATAGTTAGGATTTAGTAAGAATTTTAGAATTTTAATTTTTTTAAGTGGAAAGAGAAACAATCTGCTAAAATAAATTACTGGAGAAATCTGAAAAAAACTGAAAATAATTTAAACTTCTTGGGATATGTAAGCTTGGGCCAGTGGAAGACAGGAGTGCAAGTTCTAAGTCAGAGAAAGCTAATGTTTTTATTAATAACCTTTTGCCTCTATTAATCGAGTAGATTAAAACACATTAACTTTCATTATTATGATAATCATTAATCAAAAATATTAATCTTTATAACAAAACAGCAGCAACAACCATTCATTTGGGCTAATTCATTTTATTCTGATAAACCTTACCAGCTAAGTATCCACATTTCACTGATAAAGAAACTCATTCAGGGAACCTAATGGGTTATTCAAGAAATGTTTAGAGCTAACCTCAAAAGTCAAAATATGCTCAATTATTAATGCCATCAGGTTGTGTTGCAATACACAACTGTATTCTGTATCTTTACTAGAAGTACCAAATTTGTCTTCAAATGACATTTATAAATTATGCCTATCACACACACATCAATATCATTGCTATTAAGATTTTAAAACTAAACAAGGACTTTATGAAAACAGTAGCATTTCCTACATTTACTAGAAACTTATTTAGTAATTAAAGGCTCAAGAAATCAACTAAAATGAAGGAAACTTTAAGGACCCTCATTCTAGCCTCCTTCTCTAAGGCTAAGCCTAAATTTACTGTGTTTAAAAAAAAACACAAAAGCCAAGAAGTTCTGAGTATGGAACTGGCATGTTTGATTCCAAAGCTCTAAAGAATAAAGATTGCTTACTAGAATGACAAGAAACACAAGAAGTTCAATATACTTAAATTACATGGTAGAGGATAATTATGAACTCAAATTTGTGAGTAAAATCAGATGTCAAACTTGAGAGTAAAATTAACTGGTTTCAGTGTAAAAATGATTATTTACATAGTAAAAATAATTATTATTGTACTTATTATAAAATCAAACCAAATATCTCACCCTTACAAGATCAGAGTCGTCTCTCTTGTCACTTTTTTTCCCCGGCAAAGGTGAAGACATTGTGTAATCTTCATTTTCACTGTGATCCATTTCAGAACTATCAAGCCTTTTAATATAGACATTTGTAATTGTTATTACAATCAAATAACCTTAAAAGTTTTTCCTTTTCCCTAGTGTAGCTTTATAACTTTATGAGGAAAAGTTTCATTCTTTTCAAAAAGTATCCATTTTAGGGCTTCCCTGGTGGCACAGTGGTTGAGAGTCCGCCTGCCAATGCAGGGCACGTGGGTTCGTGCCCCGGTCCAGGGGGGATCCCACGTGCCGTGGAGCGGCTGGGCCCGTGAGCCACGGCTGCTGAGCCTGCGCGTCCGGAGCCTGTGCTCCGCGATGGGAGGGGCCACAGCAGTGAGAGGCCCGCGTACCGCAAAAAAAAAAAAAAGTATCCATTTTAGTATATTTAACACCATTTGGCTATTTTCCATCATCTTCCCTTTTCATCCCTTCCCTAGATTACTATTAGCTGACTCCAAAGTGGCATTTCCTACCTCAATTCTAGTGCCTCTATTCTCCACCAATAATCTGGGCAATCTTTTAAAAGCACAAATTAGACCACTAGACTCCAGAACATCTTCCAGTTTTACTTAAAATCAAACCCAAATTCCTTACATTACCCACAAAGTTCAAACATAATCTGGGTACCTCACACCTTCATCCCTGACCATTATTCTCTCATTCCTACTCTCCAACCAAATTGATCTCTCAAACACACCTAGCTCATTCCCTTAGAAAGAATCTTAGTGAACCGACGGGATTTGGAGGAAAAAAGCAACAAAGGCTGAAAGAAAGTTTAACCAAAAGTAAAGTAGGGAAACTAGGAGTCATTTGTTGTGAATAACAATGGGAGATGAGAACTGGGTAAAATTGTATAATGGTCTTGAAAACAAAGAAGGGAAGACAATTAAGATTTCCAAGCAATGGAATAACCTGAAAACATAGCATTTAAAAAAGATTATCTAGCAGTGATATGATATACAATACATAGACAGAGGAATAAGAAAGGGAAATAGCCAAATACTACAGTAATTAAAGAAAGGGAATGAATGATATGATGATAGCAGAAAAGAGAAGTATTAAATAAACATTGTAGAGAAAAATAACTGGCAAAACTTATTAGCACAGGGGAAAAATCAAAGACAATTTTGAGGCTCTTAGCCTAGATGGGTGAATTAGATCATCTTTGATTATAACCAGGAATTCAAGGAGAAAAGCCAATAATTTAGGAAATGAGCTGCTGGAAATGTTTTTGGTCAGTTAAATATGAGGCCATCCAGTAGAAAAATGTCTAAATGACATAGGTAAAGAAGAGTCACTTAAGGTATCAGCCACTAATATGCATTAAAACAGGAATCAAAAAAAACCAAGAACTTTAGATGTAATTTTTGTTTTAATTCGATTATACTATGTATCATTTAATAATTTATTCATTACAAGGAAACTGATAAGACATTTTAGAATGTCTCCTCCCTTATTTACTGATTGGTTATGAATAGTGCAAAAGACAACATAATCTTTCATAATAACTTAGCAAAATGAATAAATGGTGGCAGTTTAGCCTTGTACAAGGCTCTGCTGCTGACAAATGGTATGCTAAGCCCCATGCTAAAACCAGTTAGTGTGAATTCTTTTCCTTTTTTTCTTTAAGAAGAAAAAAAAAATTTCTTGCAAAGCATAATTCAAAAGTACGTTTTAAATTTTTTTTTAAAACAAAAAAGTTTATATACGTACATGGTAAAAGAAATTCAAACCGTATCAGAATATAAAATCATCTCCCTCCTACACTAGATTACTGTAAACACTATTAAGATGTTGTGTACTCTTCCCCAAATTTTCTATGCATTTACAAGCAAATGAAAATACAAACCCTTCTTAAAAACTCAAAACTACTTTACACTGTTCTATTCTTTGCCTTTTTCACTCAATAATATATTGTGGAAACTCTTCATATGAGCTCATACCTCATCATTTTTTAATGACTATGTATTCCATTGTATGGATGAACTAGACATTTAGTTTGGAAACTAGCTTATGTCTACCAACAACAACAAGCTAAAATATTAAAGGCTAAGATGGAGTACCTACTTAAATGAGTAAGCAAATACATTTAACTTGTAAATGGCTACCAGTGTTAAAATAGGAATGTTCAGATATGCACTGATTTTCATTTACTGACATTAAATGTAAATGATGTTATTTTAGGTCTCATAGCCTTGATGGAGTCCTTAAATGTTAAGTATGGTATTTCTTATGTACTTACCTTCCTTTTATTCTTCCAGGAGAGCTTGGATTTGAGCTGCTGCTTGCATTGCTTACAGTTTCCATTCGTGATGATTTTGTCTGAGATTGTTTGCCTGCTGATGAAAGCGGCTTATTAACAGCTCCTAGAACATTGGTTGTTTTAGGCTGAAATGAAAAATGCATATCTTTCTATTTGATTAAAACCAAAAGAAGTTTAGATGTAAAGAATCATAACACCTGTCAAAGTATTTACATATACAAATCATGAAAAACTTGCCTATCCTTAAGCAAAATAAGAATAAGAATTATAAATTGAATATCACTGAACAAAAACTATATAAACAGAATAATAGTTAAGTTTCTTAGTTACCTGCAGTAAAAGGCTTACATAGGAAGTGAGAGCACATAAAATGTATAGTCAAAAATGAAAACTGATAATTAGACTCTTGCTAGGGAAGGACATAAGAAGATGTCTTTTTACTTTTACTTTAATATTTTTATCTTAATATTACAAGATAAGGTATTTGAAAGAAGGTCTCCAGGGTTTTACCATAAGCTAAAAAACAAGTTCTATATCTCAGCTTGCATCTATATAGTAAATATAACTATTACTTACTAGTAAATGGAAGATATCTAACAATTTTGATACATCAATTTTTAAAGAAGTACTAAACATAATTATGCCACAGTCACACTAAAATAAACTACCACATAAAAATTAAAACAATTTTCAAAACATACTTTCCCAGGAGTGAAAAACGATTTCATTTCTGGAGGCAGATAATTTTTGGTGTTACTGAAGTTCTACAAGCAAGGGAAAAAAATAATAGTCAATCACTACTGAAGCACGTATCTACGAGGTGATTCAAAAGCCAATAAAGCATAGAGCAGCTTTTGTTTTAAAGTACATTATAAAATACCTATTTGTTTAAACTAAACAGTCAGTTGAAACACAAAATTTTAGTCACTGATTTTAAATGCTGTAATAAGCTTAAATTAACCTCGTACTAATTCTACTACTAACACAACATATTTGAGCTCTAACATGCTAGAGCTCTAAGAGCTCATCAGCAAACACATGCTTATGTAATAATACTCTCCAGGGAAGAGACCTCATATACTCCTATTATCTTAATCACAAAAGGTGAATGCTTAAAAGCAGACAGTCCCTTTCATTGGGTGAACTTACAGGACTGTTCTGATCTCTGTGCACTGGGTAAGACGTTAACTGGTATTTTGCTTTAAAAAAAAAAAGAAAAAGGTAGTGGCTGTTTCCTCTCAGTTACTTTAACAGGCTTAGATGCACTATAAAACTCCAAGAGAGATCCTAAAAACACCTTTTTTAGTATCATACAATACTTGAGTTTTCTGAGAGTGGTTTGGGAACATCCCTGTAGTGTTCCCAGGGTCTTGGGCTTGCTTAGTGTCAGTTCTCTGCTTGTTTCTTCATACCAGTTAGAAATCTCAAGGGCTTATCAGACTATCTCTATCAGCATTCTCCTTCCCATTTTGGATCAATGGCCATTATCTCACAGATTACAAGCTTTGATCATTTTTGCCTGTGCTCTTAGACTAGCATAAAACTTGGAATACAAACTCTAGATCATCCTAACTCATCTCGGAACCTATTTGTGTCCTCCAGTTTGGCCCATATTCTGCTCTTCAACCACATTGTTAAGACTCACGGCAACCTTTTCATGACATTAGTAGTGTGTCACTTTTTGATATTGATTCTTCGTGATCTTCCCACAACCTAGTGCTGAGAATACATTTTATTTCAACTTATACAAACAAATCCTAAAATAACTACCTTGTCAGGTTGGGTGAAAAAACGAGCTGGTAGTACTGGGTCTTTAGGAGATTCCAAACTATATGTGGTGCTTTTTGACATGATGATATTCATGGCAACATCACACACAGTATACAGTTTCTGCAATGGTATTAAAAGAAAATTAGGTACTTAAATCAGTATCCTAGACTCTGAGAATTAGGAGTTAATTCTAGAACATGCATTTAGTATGCAGTTTTCAGGACAACAGTGTAAGTTAAAAGACTTACTCTATTATTTTCATTAGTTTACTAGTAACAGCATTACTACTAATTCTATATTAATTCTATGTAAGTCTAATTACTACTAATATGAATACTACTAATTATTTATTATACTACTAATAGAAAAGACTGATGTTGTCTACAGAAGTTTCATACCCTATACTCAAATGCTTGAAATCAACATGGAATCATAACTATTTACAAAGAATTACATACTTCATTCATTTTTGCATCATCTGGTCCTTGAGCATCTTTTGTTTGTTTAATATTTTCTACCATCTTTCTGATAAATGCATGACTGTTATTTTCATTTTTAGCCATTAATATTTCCAGAACAAACCAAAGACACCTAAAAAATACCAAGAAAAAAAGAAAAAATTCACTGTTAAATACAGATATAATTCTAAATATAAATATAATGAACTCCAGGAGCAGGAAAAATTAAAAAGAAACAGCTGTAAATCAACAGAGAAAAAAATATGTCACATACATATCACAACGTTTCGGCAACGTACGTGCAAGTTCGTAATACCCCTTCACAAAGTCTCACTTTCTTTCTTAGGGAGGCAGGTTAAAAAGAAACAGAAATGGTGGAAAGAATGAAGTGATCTTAATCCCTGGCTATGACAGGAAGGGAAGACTGCCTAAAGGAATAAATGGGCCATAGATAAAGTGAAGTCTCAAATATTCAAGACTGACTGTAGTCCTAAATGGAAGTCTTCAAGAAAATCTAACCACCTTACTCAATAGTAAGAATCTTCATCAATAAATCTGAGGAAAAAGTCATGGCTGACAACTCTACATACTGTTTTTGCTTAAAGAAAGAAAAAAATAAAAGCAAGTTTCAGTACCTCAGTTTTAAAGTTAACTACATTAAATTCCACTCAAGAAAAAACTGAAAGTGCTTTGTCTCTGTGTTATGTAGACAGAATGGGACAGAGGGATAGCACAGAGGAGAAAATGGGAGAAGAGAGAAATGTGAAACAAGGTATCATTCTAGAAAGGAAAAAAGTAACCTTTGAAACCTCAGGCACAGGATAAGTTCTTCTGGTGTGGCTCTCTGCTGCAATGGAGATCACTCATGGCTGTACTGGGGCAATTTACAAATACCACCCAAAATGTTTAGTAAATTCCAAAGAATATTTTATCTATTTCAAAAACTAATGTGTTCCAATAAGGAGGAGTGGCTAAAAGTTGTCATTAGTTATATAATCACTCTAACACAGAATTCACTTTGGGAAAACTAATTGCTTATTTTTTAAAAATAGAAACTGTGGCAAAAAGAGGGTAAAATCTTTTTCTCTTGTCATGAGAAAGTTATCAATAATTTTATTCTCTTGAAGCACCTCAAATATTTAACTATGAAATATTTCTATGAATCAAGAAACCAAGAGTTACTTTCCTTTAATAAGAAGCTAAAGGCATAAGAAATTAATTTATTCAAAACCACAAAGGTCATTCTTTATTGTAACAGAAACAGGGTCTCATCCATATTTTAAAGAACTCTGGTAGTCTTACAAAGACTTCTCTAAATACCGTTATATTCCCCTATCCCACACCCAGGCATATATAGTCTTCTGGCCTCTCAACAAGAATCTTTGAAAGAACTGTTAACTGTCATAAATTTTAATTAGAGAATCACCAATGAAGTAGTAAGTGGGATCAGTTGCCTGGTTATCAACTTGGCCCATTATTAAATTAGACTATTCTCTATTCCTTATAGAGGAAGACAGTAACTGCAAAGAAAATGTGCTTACTATGTGAATAAAAGAGAATATTAATTCTCCCCACATGAAAATCTATTCAGTGTTTCAGAAGAAAGTAGGAAAAGATAAGAACTGGAATGGAAACTCTTAATGGGTTGCTTCAATAAAAAAGAAATGCCAGACTGGTAGAGAAATATGTCAGTAATACAGTAATTATGCTAAGTTGTTTGGGGAAATTATACAAGAAATGAAACATGAAGAGATGGTATGAAAAAAGAAAAATAAGAGAACAAATAAGGTAAAGAACCTTAAACTCCTAAGAAATGAAATAAATTTAATATACTAATTATAACTGAGATTCCATTATCAGCAAGAAAGGGAAAAAACTTTCAGAAAATATGAAAATGGGATGGAAAAAGTCTTACTCTTTAACATCTTTAAGTTGTTCAATATCCTGTACTTTGACATAATCTGGGTCATGTGCCAAAAGGTGAATTGTATATGGAACAACATACTCGGGTAGAAGAGACAATAATTTTTCTGAAAAAGAAAAAGAAAAAGAAAAAACAAAACAAAACAAAACAAAACAAAAACAGCCAGGTTAGAAAACCAAATCTTACTCATTCTCTTTCTCTCTCTCTCTGATACTATGTTTCCTGCATCCCAATAGTTTACCACAATATGACTGGAAGAAAAATATACTGAAATGTCCAGTGTTGAGGTACATCATAAATTAAAGTTTATTCATTCATCCATCATGGCCAATATTGATTTGCCTACTAAATGCACCATGTGCTGAGGCTACGAAGACAAATATTTCAATTTTCAATAGATATGGGAAAAAGTGACCCAAACTATATTCAAGACTACAGAACGTAAGATCTATTTTTCTTATTATTAGTAACTCTATGTTCAACACTCCCTTGTAAGCTGCAGAGCAAAATGAAAAAAACCAGTAAATTTTTCAGTTAGTATGACACAAAAACAAGAAGTAACGGTTGATACTATTTGATATTATTTGTAACATAAGAACAGATAAAAAGGAATAGACATTGTTTCTAGGGCATTTTAAAAAACAAACATCTTTTTAGTTTAAATTTAAATATTTTAATATTTTGACTGAGATCAGCATATTCCATTAGAGGTAGAATGGAAGTCCTAACTAGTTTTAATAAAGGTTACTCAAAAGACCAGGATTCATATTCTGAACAATTCTTTTTACATTTCCTACTCTCAAAATTTTAAATCAGATGTTCAATCTAGAGTATAATAATGTATGTGTCAATAAGGCACCAAGTTTTCTTTATTTCTACTGCTGAACTCAAAGAGAATAAGTTTGTGTGTAATAGCATTCATTTCAAGGTAGGTATAGAAGAAAAAAGTAACAAGGTTCAAAAGTCAGTGAAAAAGTCTGTCACACATTTATTGAGGGCTTACTCTTTTCCAGGCCTTCTATTTTTATTGGGGCTTACTATTTTAAATATAAAGATGCATAAGACTAGATAAAAACCTCACACTAAAGCATGGACAGGACAGAAGCTATACTTCAATGTGGACAGTGCCCTAAAATAAGAATAGCTAACAACTACTGAGTACTTCTTTGGACCATGCATTAATGCCAGGTGCTTTATACACATAACTTTTTAATCATAATCATAACCACCATAAGCTATGAGTAAAACTATATCAGTCTTACAAAAAGGAAACTAAAGCTCAGATTGCACAAGTGACCCACCCAAACACAACCAGTAAATGGCAGTGGTGGGATTTGACTCCAGAGCTCTCATTTTTTCTAAGGTGAGGTAGAAACAGAAAGAAAGAGGGTCCTAGTGATGAGGTAACACCAAAACTGTATTTTAAAGGATTCAAAAGGGGCAAACCACTCTCCTTGGTTTTGTCTGTTTATTTGTTTGGACAGAAGGGGGACACAATTTCCAGACAGAGTTGACAACAGAGAAAAAAGATGGCTATACAAATTTCAAATAATCCAGAGTACAATGAGCACAGAATTTATAGTCAGGAGTAGCTAGAGAGAAAGCTTAAAACTCAGGCTGAGAGTAAACTAAAAAGGGCCATGCTGATGAGTTTCAACTTGATCCTATGAGCAATAAGGAATCGACAAAGGTTTCAAGCAAGGAAGTGATGTGATCTGATCTGTTTTAGGAAGATAATTTTGACAGTGGTGTGGCACAGCTGGAGGTGGGTCAGAGGCAGGGGAACATTTACAACAGGGAGTTAGTTAGGAGTATATAAAATAATCCAAGTGAAATATAGCAGTGTAGGAGAGTTGAGGAGAAATATTCAAGATATCCAGAAGAAGAATTAAGAGGATTTAGTGACCAATGAGAGGAAAAAAGAAGGCGTGAAGAATGCCTCTGATTTCTGACTTGCATAACTGGATGGATTTTAATGCTGTTGATCAAGTCACAGAAGTCAGAGGGGCACAAAAACTAATAGTGTGGATGGGGTAAAGTGAGCAGATGTTAAAAAGGCACACAGGAACCTGCTATTAATGTCAGCTACAGGTGAGGACAACCAATAAAGATCAAAGACCTGTACTTTTTTAAACTAAAAGATAGTACTTAGACAATCTACATAAATGTACCGCTTACTGCTTTATTTACCTCCAAAGTCACTGATTTTTTTCCCTTGGCCTTTTAGTCAGTTGCATAAAGAGCTATGGGTTGATATTTAAATACCCATGCATTTATATTTTAAAATGACCTATTGAAAGGAAAAGCTGCTATTGAAAAACAGTAACAACTTCTTATTTAATGACTGCAAATTAGAATATAATAAATAACAGTAACATCATTTTGTGTTCTATAAAACTGAAACTGGCAGGTTGGGAAAGTACACTTTTCATTTTCATATACGCTTACCACTAACAGCTGCATGCTGTTTCAGATACTCGCGTCTCACATTGATATTTTTTACCAGACACTGCCTGGCATGAGCTCTTCTTTCTTTTACAGGATCTTTTGCACAAAGTGCACAAATTGCCATATACTCAAGTGGAAGCCGTAATCGGGAAAGACCTTTGTGCAGTTTCTGAGCAAACACTTGTCTTACTTGATAGCATTCATCCTGAAAGACACAATTATTTAACATATTATCCACATGGTACCAAAGAGTAACAACTTTAGATATGAAATTCGCTATATCTAGTAACCAGAAGGGTAAATATAGCAAGTTTACCCACAATCACTGCTTCTGTTCACAAGACTGAGATGTGATAAGTTAATATCAAGGCTGGAGTGACCACCTGGACCCTAATAACCTGGTGTTAGAACATATTGAATGTAATCTTAAAACAGGTAACACTAGTAAATATTAATCCACCCTAACTTAAATAAATGAGATGTGTAAAAAAAAAGTTTGAACACTATCTAATATTTAGCTTTTTCATTTGCTGAGCAAGATAAAACTGTCCAGTTTATATATTTTAGTCCTATCATTTAAAAAACTATTCAGATTAAAATGGACAACTCTGAAGGCAAGAGTTACTAATTTCAGAAACATCACATTACTTTTAGTTCTATAAATGAACCAATCTGGTCATTGCCACTGTGCCAGCTTTCTTCACGCTCCCCACTCTCCTAGACCACCCACCTCCACTCTCCTAGACCTCATCTATAAGGATAGCTCCTGTATCTTTCAGAAATCACTGAGGAATCTGTATCCAGAATCCACTTCTGTGCTCCCTTAGCACTCTGTGCATATCTCCACCACAGCCTTTAGTATACAGTATGAAAACGACTGGTTTATCTGTCTTACCCAGTGCTGTTTGTTCTTTGAAGATGAGAACGACGCCTTTATTTTTCTTTGTGCCTCTAAACCTAGCACAATATCTGGTACACAGATTATTAGAATTTTTTCTAAACTATAGGGAAAAGCTCATATGACTTTTGAGCCATATACGAGACATAAAAAGACCTTCTATGACATATAAAGACTTTCATTATTACACCTTACACTCCACCAATAACATGTGGTATGTTTCATATTATTGCAACTTTATGTTTATTTCTTCTAACGAGAATATAAATTTTGTTTTTCTTCAAAACCTAGGTCATAACACCTTGCCCTTATCATTAAATCCCTATTTTGGGTATCTTCTTTCATTTAACTTAAACTTCAGTTTATTACAATACCAAATACCCACTTTTAAATAAGTAGTCAAGTGCAGCCACTATGGAAAACAGTATGGAGGTTCCTCAAAAAACTAAAAACATAGTTGCCATATGATCCAGCAATCCCACTCCTGGGCATATACCTGGACAAAACTATAATTCAAATAGATACAGGCACCCCTTTATTCACAGCAGCACTATACACAATAGCCAAGATATGGAAACAACTTACATGTCCATCAACAGATGAATGGATAAAGATGTGATACATATATACAATGGAATACTACTCAGCCATAAAAAGAATGATACAATAATAATTTCATTCTTTTTTATGGCTAATATTCCATTGTGTGTGTGTGTGTGTGTGTGTGTATATATATACACCATATCTTCTTTACCCACTCATCTGTTGAAGGACATTTAGGTTGCTTTCATATCTTGGCTATTATAAAAATAGTGCTGCTAATGAACACTGGGATGCATGTATCTTTTCAAATTAAGAGTTTTTATCTTTTCTGGACGTATGCCCAGGAAAGTGGGGTGGGGGAGGGATGGAGTGGGAGCTTGGAGTTAGCAGATGTAAACTATTATATATAGAAAGGAAAAACAACAAGGTCAAGGTCCTACTGTAGAGCACAGGGAACTATATTCGATATCCTGTGATAAACCACCATGGAAAAGAATATAAAAAAGAACATCACACACACACACACACACACACACACACACACCCCTGAATCACTTTGTTGTACAGCATAAATTACCACAGCACTGTAAATCAACTATACTTCAATTATAAAAAAGAAGTAGTCAAGCTTTCACAGAAATATTGTCTATTATCTACCCTCATAATCCACAAAAGGAAGTTAAACTTAGATATCTCATTCCTTCCTCAGTATTATTCCTATAGGGAGAGGAATTTTCATTATTCAATTATTTATTATAAAAATACCCAATTACAAACTGTATAAGTAAAAGTCAATATATCACAAGTATGTTCACAAATGAACAGACCATTCATTAAAATATTAAACAAGAGGGAGAGGAACAAATTAGGAGTATGGGATTAATAGATACAAAGTACTATACATAAAATAGAAAAGCAATAAGGATTTACTGTATAGCACAGGGAATTATACCTAATATCTTGTAATAATCTATATAGTGGGATATAATCTGCAAAAGTCAACCTGAATCACTAAGCTGGTTACACCTGAAACTAACACAATATTATAAATCAAATATACTTCAATAAAGCAAACAAACAACAGAAACACTGAATAGCACTCAAACATCCCTCCCCCTATCCCTATCCCCTAGTTAGATACACTAGGGGGATAGACCATGTCATTCTCTCATTAATCATCGAGGATCCAACAATACAATGCAAATTCATTACAAAATCAATTGTGAATCACAGCAAAGGTAGGAGAGTTTCAAAAAGTCATTAAAGTGATGTTAGAAAAGAACTGTCAAATCATATGCCAGGCAACTGACACATTTAATAACAAAAGATTAGAAAATTGACCACAATGATGATACAGTACGTACATCAAAAGAGAATCATGTGAATAAAGGTTAAAAGATGTGCTCCTGGGAACTGAGGAAGTCTTCCAATGTTTGTTTTTTGCAAAGATTTACCCTTTTCGTTAGGTTATAAAAAAAATATGGGGCTTCCCTGGTGGCGCAGTGGTTGGGAGTCCGCCTGCCGATGCGGGGAACGCGGGTTCGTGCCCCGGTCCGGGAGGATCCCACATGCCGCGGAGAGGCTGGGCCCGTGGGCCATGGCCGCTGAGCCTGCGCGTCCGGATCCTGTGCTCCGCAACGGGAGAGGCCAC
>NW_006791240.1:3965550-4009814 GCF_000442215.2 Lipotes vexillifer
GGGAGGGGCCCAGGGGGTGAGGGGCCCAGGCTCCAAAAAAAAAAAAAAAAAAAAAAAAAAAATATGAAGGACAGATTTATCCTTTTGACTAGGTTATTAAAAAATGTGAAGTAAAGATTCACCCTTTTGACTAGGTTATAAAAGCATGTGAAGTAAAGGACAGAGTGATACAATTTTTATCAGGAAAAATACACTCTCAAAAAAGCACACTTGACACTTCCATGGTTATACTTATAACCAGTAATTGGTTCAACATAAAGAAGATGGTGTCTATACTACAAAATATTTTTCCCAAGGATAAAGTTCTGATCAAAGCTTTTATTCACTACTAAGAAATTAATTTTAGTCTGCATCTTAAATTTTAATGTCCTTTTTAAAATTGAAATATAGTTGATTTACAATTTCTGCTGTACAGCAAGGTGTACTTTTTAAGTATAAATTATCCTCAGAGCTACTTCTAGTATCTTCCAAATGTTCAATTACTCTGTGTACTGCACTGTGTTATCAACGCTTATTTATATTTTCTGTTCTCCTAAGAGGTTTCCTTCTTGAGGGCTGTAACCATGACTCATCTTTGCATTTACAGAACTTAGAACAATGCATAGCACATAGCAGTACACAGCAAATTTTAATGAATTGCATTCAAATTCTAAAATACCTAAGTAATTATTAAATAATTTTAAGATTATTATTGAATTTCTATTCCTCTATATTTACTTTCTATTCAAATACATGACAAAGGTCACTGAGACACAATATTGCCTTTAAAGATCTCAACTCAAGCAAAGAGAAATAAACCATAGGTACATAACTAAGCACAATGCATGTATGTACCAGAGGACTATAGATAAAATCTGTAGCTATAAGAATAAGAGCAAGTTTTGTGGAGAAGGCTGTGCCTGAGCCTTGATTTGCAGAAAGGGTTGGATTTGGACGTGCAGAAATGAGAGGGTGAAAACAAAATTAGGGGCAGCAAACCACAGGTACATAAAAGAAAAAAATGTTCGTCTTTGTTGAAATAAGCCTGGGTAAAGGGCAGTGTGCTAAACAGAATTTTTAAATGTATATTTGGGTCCAAATATTAGAAGGGCTTGAATGGCAATGTAAAATATATGCGATTTTTTCTTTCTTACAAGTGTAAGAGCCTAAATATTTTTGACCAGGGGAATAACATGATCAGAACTGTAACAGGGAAATTTAACCAACTACAGAGAATAACATAGTTGAGAGCTAATGATGGGTACAGCAGTAAAAATGGTTAAGAAGGTAAGAATAAAAAGAGATATAATAGATATCAAAGGACAGAATTATCTGTACTTTTGCAACAAGGTGAAACTACAAGCAAATAGTCGAATATAAATCATGATTTTAGGTCTAAGAAATGCCAACCAGCTTTATTTAATGCTTACTGAGGCTCTCTGCATGTTAGGAAAGAATAGATTCGGGAAAGATTCAGTCTTACGTTCAGAGAACATGAAAGTTTGAAATTTCTGTTTAGCACCACAAGTGGGACTGGAAACTTGAGAAGGGCCAGAAAACGCAGTCGAGAAGCATGACAAAGATCAGGAGACAAAAAACAAAGAAGAGCGTTTCAAGAATAAAGGTGCAATGAGCTGTGTCAAATGATGCAAAAAGGACATGTATAATAAAAATTAAGATCATTGGGGCTTCCCTGGTGGCACAGTGGTTGACAGTCCACCTGCCAATGCAGGGGACACGGGTTCATGCCCCCGTCTGGGAAGATCCCACATGCCGCGGAGCAGCTGGGCCCGTAAGCCATGGCCGCTGAGCCTGCGCGTTCAGAGCCTGTGCTCCGCAACAGGAGAGGCCACAACAGTGAGAGGCCCGTGTACAGAAAAAAAAAAAAATTAAGATCATTGGATTGGGGGACTTAATTAGACCATTTTTGGAAGACAGTGAAGGCAAATGGCAAAATATGAGTAGTGAGGAGTGAGAGGATCAGAGAGACAAAGATACAGATTACTCTTTCTTGAGGTTTGGAGGTTTAAAAAGAAGAGACAAGCATGTGGTTTAAAGGAAAAGCAGAATTAGGAAAAAGTTTTGCATAGGATAGGGTAATCTCATGTTTATAAGTTGTGAAAACGTGCTAATAATTAACTCTGAACCATTAACACATGTTCCACAGTCAGAATTTCAAAACAATCTTTAAACTTAGGTAATATGAACTTTGACCTTGGGAATCTGGTGATTGAGATAGTAACATAAAACAAATAGTGTGCTAGAAAAGAAAGTCTCTAGAACTTACCAAGTGTGGATGCTTTTTGTACCTAGTGGACATTTATCTAATGATCTGCACATACTTATTACACACAGGGAGTTTCAAACAAAGCCCATCTCTTTTAACATATTTTCATACATCCCTTTTTAAAAAAAAAAAATTTCTACTTCACAACCGACAACACCAATACCCTAATACCAGACCAAGAATCCAACAACTCAACGGACTGCAAGTACTACCAATTTGAAAAAATAATTATATAATTTATTTTCTAAGAAATTTAATATATACTTTTAAACAATTTTCATTTTATTGAAAAATAAGATTATCTCCAAAATTAAAGGGGGAAAACTAAACCAGGAAATTATGGGCTCCACAAAATCTCATTTCTGCTATTGTTTAGTCTAATATCTGAATAACAACACCAAAAACTAAAACAAATCATAATAAACAGAATTTGGAATAGCTGTTTTAAACACCGATGTACTATAAAGTGATAAAATAATTACAATTAAAAAAAAACAGGGCTTCCCTGGTGGCGCAGTGGTTGGGAGTCCGCCTGCTGATGCAGGGGACACGGGTTCGTGCCTCAGTCTGGGAAGATCCCACATGCCGCAGAGCGGCTGGGCCCCTGAGCCATGGCCGCTGGAGAGGCCACAGCAGTGAGAGGCCCGCGTACCTCAAAAAAAAAAAAAGAAAAAGAAAAAAAAGCAGATGACTGTTTATGTCTAAGGGTTATACATAAGCAGCAATTTTTTAAAAAGCAGTAGAAGGAAGCAGAGAATGGAGAGAAAAATTGCAAGTATCCCTAAACAGTGCCAAATTCTTATACATAAGACTGCTTGGAAAAGAACAGGAAAATCAAGTGTAAAATAACCAAATTATGAAAAACTCATATTGGAATATCATATTTACTACTATAGAAGTCCTTTTTCTTTAATTTTCTCAATGATGCTGAAAACTTGTAAAGTTACACAGTTCAAATATTACGGTACTATAATATGAAATCTGCAAGACTGGAATATGAATTCATTAGTATCAATGTTAATAACTTGAAATTCTAATTCACTGAGTAATAAGGAATGCTTCTGCCCTAAAATTAACCTCTACTGTGTCTTCATAAAACTATACGTTTCTATATATTTTCCTTCCTTTTAAGAACTAAATCCATTCAATCCTTATTATTCACACATTACAAATTTGTGAATTCACCTACTCACTAAAATTTATTTGTAAACCCAAATCAATACTTGCAGCACTTTCATCGTCATTCAAAAGGAAATGCACATTTAGGCCTTTAATCCATTTTAAGTTTATTTTTGTGTATGGTGTTAGGGAGTGTTCTAATTTCATTCTTTTATATGTAGCTGTCCAGTTTTCCCACCACCACTTACTGAAGAGGCTGTCTTTTCTCCATTGTATATTCTTGCCTCCTTTATCAAAAATAAGGTGACCATATGTGCATGGGTTTATCTCTGGGCTTTCTATCCTGTTCCACTGATCTATATTTCTGTTTTTGTGCCAGTACTATACTGTCTTGGTTACTGTAGCTTTGTAGTATACTCTGAAGTCCAGGAGCCTGATTCCTCCAGCTCCGTTTTTCTTTCTCAAGGTTGCTTTGGCTATTCAGGGTATTCTGTGTTTCCATACGAGAAATGGAAATAAACACAAAAATAAACAAATGGGACCTAATGAAACTTGAAAGCTTTTGCACAGCAAAAGAAACCATAAACAAGACCAAAAGACAGCCCTCAGAATGGGAGAAAATATTTTCAAATGAAGCAACTGACAAAGGATTAATCTCCAAAATTTACAAGTAGCTCATGCAGTTCAACATCAAAAACACAAACAACCCAATCCAAAAATGGGCAGAAGACCTAAACAGACATTTCTCCAAAGAAGATATACAGATTGCCAACAAACACATCAAAGGATGCTCAACATCACTAATCATTAGAGAAATGCAAATCAAAACTATAATGAGATATCACCTCATACCAGTCAGAATGGCCATCATTAAAAAATCTACAAACAATAAATGCTGGAGAGGGTGCGGAGAAAAGGGAACCCTCTCGCACTGTTGGTGCGAGTGTAAACTGATACAGCCACTATGGAGAACAGTATGGAGGTTCCTTAAAAAACTAAAAATAGAATTATCATATGACCCAGCAATCCCACTACTGGGCATATACCCGGAGAAAACCATAATACCAAAAGAGTCATGTACCACAATATTCATTGCAGCTCTATTTACAACAGCCAGGATATAGAAGCAACCTAATTGTCCATAGACAGATGAATGGATAAATAAGATGTGGCACATATATACAATGGTATATTACTCAGCCATAAAAGGAAATGAAATTGAGTTATTTGTAGTAAGGTGGATGGACCTAGAGTCCATCATACAAAAAAAAAAAAAAAAAAAAGGCCCTAAAAAAAAGGTCCTGAAGAACCTAGGGGCAGGACAGGAATAAAGACACAGACGTACTAGAGAATGGACTTGAAGACATGGGGAGGGGGAAGGGTAAGCTGGGACAAAGTGAGAGAGTGGCACATATATGCACTACCAAATGTAAAACCAATAGCTAGTGGGAAGCAGCCGCATAGCACAGGGAGATCAGCTCGCATAGCACAGGGAGATCAGCTCGGTGATTTGTGACCACCTAGTGGAGTGGGATAGGGACGGTGGGAGGGAGGGAGACGCAAGAGGGAATTGATATGGGGATATATGTATGTGTACAGCTGATTCACTTTGTTATAAAGCAGAAACTAACACACCATTGTAAAGCAATTATACTCCAATAAAGATGTTAAAAAAATTAAAAAGAGTAAATGCACAGAGATGTGAAAAGTTTGAGTCGCCTGACACACATCCCAGCAGAAGTCAAACAAAGCAACGTTCTGCCTCCCTGCTTCAGCTCTCATTATCATAAACAAATGTCTGTTTGGTGGTCTCTCTAGTGCCACATTTTTTGCATTTTTATACTTTTTATTGGTGATTTTGTTGTTTAAAATAGCTCCCATGCATACTGCTGAAGTGCTGTTTCGTGTTTCTAAGAGCAAGAAGACTGTATGTGCCTTATGGAGAAAATCTGTGTCACATAAGCTTCATTCAAGCATGAGTTACAGCGCTGTTGGCCATGAGTTCAATGTTAATGAAACAACTATAGACTAAAAAAGGTGCCATTAAACAGAACCAGACAAAAAACAAAGTTGTGTTCTACTGCAAATAACAAGAATCAACTGTACTATGTCAGCAACCCACAATTCAAATGACAGTTTTAGAACTCTGAAATGTTTCACATACATAAATTTTCCAAGAGGAGACACAAACATGCAAGATTTTTATCTCTTTATCATGGTGGACTTTCTCCTTCCTAAAAGTCAAAGACCATAGAAAGTCATGTTCTATATAGCCATTTTCCTTACATTGATAGCTAAAGCACATAGCTGATATTGTTCTAATGTGATAATTTCATGATAACAGGGTTCCTGTGCCAGCTTCACAATAGCACTCCCAGCAGCAAGTCTCAGACGTGACATATCTGGTTTACTGAAAAATAAGCAAGAAAGAATGTGAATTAGATTTCTAAATGTCTGCACAAAAACATTCCTACTTTGAATATTTAATTTTATAAAAATTCCTCTGGCCAAGAAAAAAAAAGGGCAGAAAACAATTTAGTGATACTGAACACCATATTATACTTCCTTAACTTCTCTAAGATGGTGTGTAATGCCACGAAATTCTTCCCTTGAACATAAGTCTATGCTAGTCATTGAATTCTCTTATCCCACACAAAAGAGCTTTCAGCCAAGCCTAGAACAAATATATTTGTATGTTTAGTTGTTAGGTCTTAAGTCTTCCACTACAGATTTTTTTTAAAATATGTGTTTACTTATACATTAGGCATAAAATATCCTAACTTCCTAATCAGTCAACTAAAACTATGGTGCTAAGTACAAAAGAAGTGGAATGAAAGCAGGTGTAGTGGATAAAACATTACTACTTTTAGCTAGTATTCAATCTTTGAAATACCCCCAAGAGCCTATATTTAAGTTTAAGGAAAGAAATTTTTTGCTAAATGGGACATACTTAAACAATTAGGAAATTCCTGACTAGTAAATATACTTAAACAATCCTTCCTAATACACTGACATGTTAGATGAATTACTAATGTAACTGGACTAATGTACGGAGGGAAGCTGTAACTCCTTAATTAGGATCCCCTATGTAGTTCCATAGTAAAAGATTATTATTTAATATTCATACAACAAATATGTGTCAATTTTATATACGGTACTGAGAGGGACTTAAAAGAGACAAATCTCAGTCTTCCATGATCTAGTTGGTTTAAGACTCTTCCTTTATCTTTCTAAGGATTTTGTAAAAATATTTATTGAATGTATGCTGACATTAATAAGGTTCTGAAGTTACAGGTCCCAGAGGTGCTTTTCAGTTCATCAACAGCAATATTCCAAGTAGTTATTATAAGGTAAATCACCAAACCACTGCTAAGGAAGTCTGATTTTTCTTGTTGGAGTTTTTTTAGTATAAATAAAAAATAAATAATTACAATACTTTACAACTACGTTTTTGAAGACCCAGTTTAAAAACAGAGACCCAGTGAGTGCTCCTGCAGCGGGACATGTCAGGTCTTAGCAGCTGCAGGCTCTGTGGGCAGGTACACATGGGGGCTGGGCCGGGCTAGGGTCTGAGCTGCCTCCACAGCTCCCACAGCGGGTCCAGGTGCACGACTACTGCAGTCCTGAGACCTGACTTCAGTGGATCTGCACTGGTGGCCTTGTGGAAACAACTCCTTAGAGAAACCAGGGACGACTGCTGGCATACCCACAGTTGAGGTGGGGCCGAGGGCAGTACCAACAACAGTGTACTTTGTGAGTCTGCACAACAGGTGAAAGGTGACACAAAAGAGCACACTCGGTTGAACAGCTCCAGTGGAAGAACACTCAGTGGCTCCTCTCCCAGTGGGAGCATTCCAATCCCACCTACCTTGCACCACAGCTTAGAAACGTTATCTGGGGCTTCTACTCCAACAACTAGGGAGCAGACCCTGCCCCGACAAGGCAATGACAACCACAGAGCAAAGAGAAGGCCCTGGTCAATATCCTGTGCAGGCTCTGGTCACCACAACATCAGTCACACCTCCTATCAAGGGGATAATGGCCAGCATACACTGAGGAAAGGGGTGGCAGGCATCCATACTAAAAACAGCCCTCACATCAAAAAATATTAAACCCATGCAGGCTACACAGGGACATTCCCACATAAAAATACCCTCCAAGACCACAGTATATAACTGTTTCTCCTAAACTCATAGAGCAAGAGAAATATAAGTAAAATGAAGAAGCAGAGGAACCATTCCCAATTAAAAGATCAAGAGAATTCCCCTGAAAGAACAACAATGAAACAGACTGCTTCAATCTAACAGACACCAAGTTCAAAAAGGAGATAATGAAAATACTGAAGGAATTAAGAAAGGCTATAGACAGAGATGCAGATTACTGTAAGAAGGACCTAGAAACTATAAGGAAGAGCCAAGAAAAAATAGAGAATTCATTTGAAGAGATGAAAGCTGAACTAAAGGCTATGAATAGCAAAATGAATACTGCAGAAGAAGGAATAAGTGATGTGGAAGATAGAATAATGGAAATCACCCAGTTAGAACAGCAGACAGAAACCCAAATGAAACAAAAAATGAATATAAAGCGTGTCAATCTACGCATAATAGGGATTTCAGAACAAGAGGAAAGAGAAAAAGAGATTGAAAATGTATTTGAAGAAATTAAGGCTGAAAACTTCCCAAGCCTAAAGAAGGAAAGAGATATCTAGATACAGGAAGCAAAGAGGGTCCCAAACAAGATAAACCCAAACAGACTTACACCAAGACATATTATAATAAAAATGGCAAATTTTAAAGATAAAGAGAGGACTCTACAGGCAGCAAGAGAAAAACAAAGTGTTAATTACAGGGAAACTTCCATAATGCTATCAGTTGATTTCTCTACAGAAACGTTGCAGGCCGGAAGGGAATAGCAAGATATATTCAAAGTCCTGAAAGGGAAAAATCTGCAACCTAGGATACTCTGCCCAGCAAAATTATCACTTAGAATAGAAGGAAAGATAAAGAATTTCTCAGACAAACAAAAACTATAAAAGAATACAGCAACACTAAACCTATCCTAAAGGAAATGCTGAAAGGTCTTCTCTAAGTAGAAAAGATGTTAAGAATCTATAGGAAAGAGAAAGTCATAATTGGAAAGTAAATCACTTAAATAAGCAAGTACACAGATTAACAAAACATCAAAAAATTTCTGTGAAAGCGATGATTACCACAATGAACAGCGGAAGTGTGAACATGAAGACGTAAAAGAGGACATCAAAGTCATAAAATGTGGCGGAGGAGAGTAACAAAACATACATATTTTTGTTGAATTTGTTTGAGCCTGTATGACTACCAGTCTAAAGCAAGGAGACACAGGAAAAGTGTTAACGTATTTGAAAAACAGGGCAACCACAAATCAAAAACATACAATAGATTCACAAAAACAAAAAGGAAGAGAACGTAAGAATAACACAAAAGGAAATCATCAAACCACAAAAGGAAAAAGGAAAAGAAAGGGACAAAGAAGAAATATAAAATCAATGGGAAAACAAGGTTTAAAATGACAATAAATACATATCTATCAATAATTACCTTAAATGTCAATGGACTAAATGCTCCAATCAAAAGAGTGGCAGATTGGATAACAAAACAAAACAAAACAAAACAAGAGCCTACAATATGTTGCCTACAAGAGACCTACTTTAGGGCAAAGGAGACACACAGATTGAAGTGAGGGGATGGAAAGATATTTCATGCAAACAAAAATGACAAGAGACAGGGGGTCAAAATACTCATATCAGACAAAACAAACTTTAAAACAAAGGCTATAAAGAAAGATAAAAAAGGACACTACATAGTGATAAAAGGATCAGTACAAGGAGAGAATATTACACTTGCCCACATATATGCACCCAATGTAGGAGCACCCAAATACATAAAACAAATACTAACACACATAAAGACAGAAACTGACAGGAATACAATAATAGTAGGAGACTTTAACACCCCATTCACATCAATGGACAGATCTTCAAGACAGAAAATCAATAAGGCAACAGAGATCCTAAATGATACAACAGAACAGTTAGATTTAATTGATATCTTCAGTACATTACATCCAAAAAAAAGAATACACATTCTTTTTAAGGGCACATGGAACATTCCCTAGGAGAGACCACATACTAGGGCACAAAACAAGCCTCAACAAATTTAAGAGTATAGAAATTATTTTAAGCATCTTTTCTGACCACAACGGCATGAGACTAGAAATCAACCACAAAAAAAGAATGAGAAAAAAAACAATTACATGGAGACTAAACAATATGCTACTAAAAAACCAACGGGGCAACAATGAAATCAAAGAAGAAATTTAAAAACGCTTTGAGGCAAATGACAATGAAAACACAACCATACAAAATCTATGGGGATACAGCAAAAGCAGTTCTTAGAGGGAAGTTCACAGCAATACAGGCCTTCTTTAAGAAACAAGAAAAATCTCAAATAAACAACCTAACCCACCACCTAAAAGAATTAGAAAAAGAAGAACAAACAAAACCTAAAGTCAGCAGACTGAAGGAGATAATAAAGATCAGAGAGGAAATAACTAAAATAGAGATTAAAAAACAATAGAAAAAAATCAAAAAAACCAAGAGCTAGTTCTTTGAAAGGGTAAACAAAATTGACAAACCTGTGGCAGGCTCACCAAGAAGAAAAGAGAGAAGATATAAATAAACAAAGTAAGAAATGAAAGATGAGAAATCACACCTGATACCACAGAAATGCAAAAAAATAAATAAATAATACTATGAACAATACTGTGAACCTAGAAGAAGCAGACAACTTTCGAGAAACATACAGCCCACCAAAACTGAATCAAGAAGAAACAGATAACTTGAACAGGCCAACCACTAGAATGATATAGAATCTGAGAAAACAAACGAACTCCTACAAACCAAAGTCCAGGACCAGATGGTTTCACTGGGGAATTCTACGAAACATACAAAAAAGAACTTATACTGATCCTTCTCAAACTCTTACAAAAGACTAAAGAGGAAGGAACACTCCCAAAGACATTCTATGAAGCCACTATCACCCTGATACCAAAACCAGACAAACAAACCACCATAAAGCAAATTATAGGCCAATATTTTTGATGAATAGACACAAAAATTATCAACAAAGTATCAGCAACCTGAATCCAACAACAAATAAAAAAGGTTATACACCATGATCAAGTTGGATTCATCCCAGGGTCACAAGGATGGTTCAACGTACGCAAATCAATCAATGTGATACACCACATCAACAAAAGAAAGGACAAAAACCACAGGATCATCTCAGTAGATACAGAAAAAGCATTTGATAAAATTTAACATCCATTCATGATAAAAACCCTTATGAAACTGAGTACAGAGGGAGCATAGCTCAACATAATAAAAGCTATTTATGACAAACACACAGCCAATATAATACTCAACAGTGAAAAGCTGAAAGCCTTCCTGCTAAAATCTGGAACAAGACAAGGATGCCCACTCTCACCACTTCTCTTCAATACAGTACTGGAAGTCCTAGCCAAAGCAATCAGAAATGGAAAAGAAATAAAAGCTATTCAAATTGGTGGGGAAGAGGTAAAATTATTGTTATACATACATAATGCTAATTATCAGAGAGCTCAGAAATAAACACACACACCTATGGACAATTAATCTTCAACAAAGGAGACATGATATTATTATATGTAGAAAACTCTAAGGACTCCACACAAAAAGTACTAGAACTGATCAATGAATTCAGCAAAGTAGCAGGATACAACATTAACATACAGAAATCAGTTGCATTTCTTTACACTAACAATGAAATATTAGAAAGGGAATGTGAAAAAACAATCCCTTTTCAAACTGTACCCCCCAAAATAAAATACTTAGAAATAAACCTGACCAAGGAGGTGAAAGACTTATATGGTGAGTACTACAAAACATTAACAAAGGAAACTGAAGGTGATTCAAAGAAATGGAAAAACATCCCATGCTCTTGGATTGAAAAGAATTAATATTGTTAAAATGGCCATACTACCCAAAGCAGTCTACAGATTTAATGCGATCCCCATCAAATTATCCATGACATTTTTCACAGAACGAAAATAAATAATCCTAAAATGTATATGGAACCATAAAAGACCCAGAATTACCAACGCAATCCTGAGGAAAAAGAACAAAGCAGGAAACCCTCCCAGACTTCAGATAATACTACAAGGCTACAGTAATCAAAACAGCATGATGCTGGCACAAAAAGAGACATATGGATCAACAGAACAGAACAAAGAACCCAGAAATAAACCCACACACTTAATCTTCAAGAAAGGAGGCAAGGGCTTCCCTGGTGGTGCAGTGGTTGAGAGCCCACCTGTCAATGCAGGGGACAGAGGTTTGTGCCCTGGTCCAGGAAGATCTCACATGCCGTGGAGTGGCTAGGCCCGTGAGCCATGGCCACTGAGCCTGCACATCTGGAGCCTGTGCTCTGAAACGGGAGAGGCCACAACAGTGAGAGGCCCGTGTACCCCCCCCCAAAAAAAAGGAAGCAAGAATATACAATGGGGAAAAAGCAGTCTCTTCAGCAAGTGGTGCTGGGAAAGCTGGACAGCTGCATGTGAATCAATGAAGTTAGAACACACCCTCATGCCATACACAAAAATAAACTTAAAATGGCTTAAAGACTCAAAGACAAGATACCATAAAACTCCTAGAAGAGAACAAAGGTGAAACATTCTCTGACATAAATCGTACCAATGTTTTCTTAGGTCAGGCTCCCAAGGCAATAGAAACAAAAGCAAAAATAAACAAATAAGACCTAATTAAACTTAAAAGCTTTTGCACAGCAAAGGAAACCACAAACAAAATGACAACCCAGAGACTGGGAGAAAATATTTGCAAATGACGCAACTGACAAGGGCTTAATCTCCAAAATATACAAACAGCTCATACAACTCCACAACAAAAAAAACAAACAACCCAATCAAAAACCGTGCAGAGGACCTAAATACACATTTCTCCAAAGAAGACATAGAGATGGCCAATAGGCACATGAAAAGATGCTCAACATTGCTAATTATTAGAGAAATGCAAATCAGAACTACAATGAGGTACCACCTCACACTAGTCAGAATAGCCATCATTAAGAAGTCTACAAATAACAAATGCTGGAGAGGTGTGGAGAACAGGGTACCCTCTTATTGGTAGGAATGTAAATCGGTAAAGCCATTATGGAAAACAATATGGACTTTCCTCAAAAAACTAAAAACAGAGTTGCCATATGATCCAGCAATCCCACTCCTGGGCATATACCCAGACAAAACTATAATTCGAAAAGATACATGCACCCCTATCTTCACAGCAGCACTATTTACAACAGCCAAGACATGGAAACAAGCTAAATGTCCACCGATAGATGAATGGATAAAGAAGATGTGGTGTATATAATGCAATATTAATGGAATATTACTCGGCCATCAAAACAGAATGAAATAATGTGATTTGCAGCAACACAAATGGACCTAGAGATTATCATACTAAGTAACTCAGAAAGACAAATACCATATGATATCACTTACATGTGGAATCTAAAATATGACACGAATCAACATTATCTATGAAACAAAAACAGACTCACAGATATAGAAAATAAACTTGTGGTTGCCAAAGGGGAGGAGGTGTAGGGGAGGGAAGGATTGGGAGTTTGGGATTAGTAGAGGCAAACTTTTATATATAGGATGGATAAACAAGGCCCTACTGTATAGCACAGGGAACTATATTCAATATCCTGTGACAAAATACAATGGAAAAGAATATGAAAAGATTTTATATATATATATATATATATATATATATATATAAATGTTTACCTGAGTCACTCTGCTGTACAGCAGAAATTAACACACCACTGTAAATCAACTATACTTCAATAAAATTAAAAAAAAAGCAGACCCAATGTAATTCAAATACATGTGCAGAGTTCAAGTACACACGTGATTTTTTATTAAAGAATACCATGGATAAAAACAGGTGAGGGACTTCCCTGGTGGTGCAGTGGTTAAGATTCCACGTGCCAATGCAGGGGACATGGGTTCAAGCCCTGGTCCAGGAAGATCCCACATGCCGTACAGCAACTAAGCCTGTGCACCACAACTACTGAGCCTGCACTCTAGAGCCCGTGAGCCATGACTACTGAGCCCACGTGCCAGAGCTATTGAAGCCCATGTGCCACAGCTATTGAAGCCCACGCACCTAGAGCCTGTGCTCCACAGCAAAAGAAGCCACTGCAATGAGAAGCTCATGCACCGCAATGAAGAGTAGCCCCTGCTCGCCGCAACTAGAGAAAGCCCGCGCACAGCAACGAAGACCCAATGCAACCAAAAATAGATTAAAAAAGAAATAAAAACAGGTGAGATCTAAATATGCACATAAACAATGTAATTAATAAATTTAAGACAAAACGTATTAATACTAAGGAAATTTTTCTCTAATTATTATGTAAATCTTGAACACTAGCATGTAATTATAAGAGTAGAAGGTGAAGACAACTAATTAGACTGAAGGAAGGTAAATAAATGAGTTATGCATATGGAATGCTTTACAGAGTTTTCTTATTATTTGATTTGTTTGAGAAGAATGTGCTACTGTTAATATTCTATGCAAAAAGTACAGCATGAGCAAAACATATAAGAAGAAAACAAAGATGGAAAAGTATTAAGCAGCTGGCAATCACCATTTATATTTTGTCCTAAAGACTTGAAGCTAGATACATATGTTAAGGTGGGGGAAGTTATTCTCACATGTTTTATTACCAATAAGAGACAATAAATGACACTTGTGTTTTCACAGAGGACAAACTTCTAAATTTTAGCTAACCTTGACATAATAACCACTATCACCATCAATACTTCTAATTACTATGTGCTGGGCAGTGTTTTAAATACATTAAATATACTAACTTATTTGATTATCATAACAGCTAGATGAGATAGGCGTAATCATTATCTCTGTTTTATAGATGAGGAAACTGAGGTACAGAGAGGTTAAAGTAACTTGCTGAAAGGCACCTCGCTGCTAAGAGGTGGTGCCAGGATTTGAATCTGGGCTCCAGAGCTCATGTTTTCAGTCACTATACTATACATCTTTCAAAGAAAACAAAATAAAACAAACAAAAAGTTATGTGTATTTTTTAAAATTTGCATCAAGTGCATTTTTCACATTTGCATATATTTATACTTCTGGAAACAGATTCAGTAAGTTGCCTTCTATCCAGTCTGTCCTTTTAGCTTTAGACATTAACAAGAATGTAAAACATCAGTTATTGATTGGTACACTAACATTTTCACATTAGATATTCAAAAAAGTAAACATCTGTTGTTTAAAATACTTAAGATTGCACAGCAGTACCTTGCACTAGACATGAGACTGTCATTTTGAAATAACCACTATACAAAAGCCTATTACAATAAAAATATATGCATACCTACAAAGCAATATTAATTATCTTTTAAAAAAGAAACCATCATTCAACAATTACACCAGACATTAAAATAGTGTGTAATCCAAAGAACTCTGAAGTTGTAATTACATACCTAATTTTCCCCTGTTCTGTCAAGTCTCCATCACTATGCAGTATTGTTGTGAGCAATCTTAAAGTAGAAGTTCCTGATTTACTGTGATTATTTTTCATTCCAAGTAGCCATCGAACCATCATTTTAATAGCCTGAATCTATTTAAAATATAAATTGACAAATAAAACATTGCTACCATTTAAAGAAATTCTATTATCAGCCTTGAAAAAGAATGAAGAAATGTTTTTAACATTTTTTAAGAAAAGGAAAGAAAAAAATTATTTTTTCTGCATGTGTGAAGATAACTTTGAATGTTTTAAAGATGTCTTACCCCCAGGTATTGACAAATGAATGATTTATCTAAAAACTGGTTCTTTTTGCTTTTTAAAAAATGTTTCCCCAACAAACACTTTACCCTTTAGAACCCACAGTAAAATCGTGCTAACTTCCCTAGTCCAGGAAGATCCCAACTGAAAATTATATTCGATCTTTTTGTGTCTAAGAGTTGATACCACCTTACATTTGTATTGCATTTGACAATTATGAAGTACTTAGTATTTTAAAACCTGTTATTGCCTCTAAGGCTTGCAACAGCCCTTTCAAAGGGGTGCATATTATCTCTTTTTCACATATTATCTTAATTTTTACAGATCTGAGGCTCCAGAGCTAAATGGGTTTTGAACAGTGGCATGTGGCTAACAGTCTTAAGATCCTCTTCCTGGGCCACTTTGTAACCATGAACTTAAGCGCAGGCGGCCCGCCTTCTAGTGCAGTGCTGCCCAATTATACAAAACTGCTGCTTGAGACCAATGCTGAGAAAACAGGCTTATACTGGAACTCAAAATTTTCAAGCATCATTCAATGATGCTAAAGGAAAGACTGCCCTACAGGTCTGGAGAAATAGTATCAGAATCTGAAGCTGCAATAATGTGACAAAGTAGTTCACAATATGAAACATAAACAAATACACATACAATGAAAGGATTTGCAAGAAATTATAATTAGAAAAACAATATTTAATATATTTGTTCCTGGCCTTTACACCTTGGGCAGTGGCTTGATATGAGGTCTACATTATGGAGTACAGACAGTTTTAGTAAAGCAATACTTTACAGCTGTGATGAGCAATCCTTTACCCATAACTCCTAATTCAAGAAATTACAGGTTGAATTTTTTTTTAATAAAAATAAAAAGTATATCAAATCCCATGGAAAAGACGAATAGTATTAAAACCTGGACGACCACCTTTGCTGAAAAGGATAATGTACCTAAGAAAACCAGCACTGCCTTTTCCCATTAAAAGGTGGATATCTAAGAAGCAGCAACATGGAGAAAGTTTTCAAACTTCGTTTTCCAAACTAGATTATGTGCAGCTGCCCACAGGCCTCAAGTTTCTCATTATTGCCCTACACTCTCACAGCACAGAGGATAATGTCATACAATAAATATAAAAACCTGAATGATTTTAATAGCTGTATCTTTATAACAGGAACAGACATTTTAACACCTATAATAATACAGTATATTAAAATCAACAGATCTATGCATATCACTCACTTTGACCATCGTCTCAGGTGAAACTTCTTCATCTGGAACCCAAAGCTTAGTTGTCTTTTTTCCTGGAAGCTAAACAAAAATTAAGGACTTTAAAACACAAATATACATTCTCATGTGTAATTAATATTTAGTGAATGAATGAAATTTTTATCTTCTGCAACAACAGTCATTATATATGACTATGTTTTCTGTTACTTACTCAAAAATGTTGAAAGGCCTGTCTTCACTAGCACCACAAATGAACCTTACACATCCATCACCAGCTGGTTCTTTGTAGGTGTGAGATAGAACCAACTTTAACCACTTATATATATATACTTCTTTACTCAATCCCCTTTAATCTACTGTTTCAATTATTTAAAGCAGTTGGCAAGGACTAAGATAAAAATCAGTGGAGCCAAAAAGTGTACAGATGACCCTTGAACAAGACAAGTTTCAACTGCACAGGTCCACTTATATGTAGATTTTTAAATGTACACCTGCTACAGTAATACACAATCCACAGCTGATTGAATCAGAAATGCCCCGTGGATAGGGAGGAACCACATACAGAGAGCTGACTACAGATTACATTAGGATTTTCCACGACACAAAGGGTTGGCACCTTTAACTTCCATGTTGCTCAAGGGTCAGCTATAGTTCATAAATGATGAAGGAAAAGGTATCTGCAAAAAATCTTGAGCAAGGAACAATTATAAAGGTTTGCAGAAGTAACAGAAAACATACATTAGTGTCTTCCTATTTAAATCCCACCAAAATGGCAACACACACACAGACGCACATGCACGTAAACACACACCAGTTAGCTGGGCCGAAAACAAAAGGGGCCCCCCAAAAAACCAAAACCAAAGAAAAATTTCGAAAAGCAAAATATACAGTAAAAAAATATTAACAGAGCTAAGAGGGCTTACAACTCCAGAAAAGCACAAAAGGAAACACCCTCCAAAAAGCTCTTTTTTTTTTTTTCAGCACAATCATAGTATAACCCTGAGATGATAAGCTGAAGGTATTAAGAAACGTGAATTTACAGTAGCAGCCAGGAAATTAAATAAGGTGACAAAAGAGCTGAACCCAATCTTGGAACACTGGAGATCCCATTTTTACCTCGACCTGACATGAGTAATTCCCAGTTGGAAACAGAAATCAAAAAGCACCTCAGGTAACCCTTTGGCAACAGGATAGGTAGCTCAAACATCCAGAAGGCAAACTCCCCAAACACACAGAGCTATTTACAAACAGCTTAAGAATTAATTCTTCAGCTGAGAAATGCCTTCAAAGTGTGAAGTGAAAATAATGAAATAAGGATCTCATTAGAAACATACTGATGAAATTTCTGAACTAAGAATATCCAAAAAATCTCAAAGCTTGCATGGAGGAACCTACCAAAAAAGAAACAAGAACCATACCAACTTCAGATTTCTTTACACACCAAAAAACAATATTCTGAATTTTCTGTTAGCCAAGTGACTTGAAAAATAGAATTCTAATCTTCAAGAATGAGGAGGAAAATATTTTCAGAAATCAGAGAGAAAGCTTCCAAATTACAAGCCATTTTGAACAAATTATTCAAAGATGCACTCCACTAAAATATTTAATTCACAAGAAAATTCAATCAGCATAAATTATTACAAACAGAAAACAAAAAAGTTATCATAAGTAAGACCACCAGACAGGTTCAAACAAAAAAGTTATCATAAGTAAGACCAATAGAGAGGTTCAAAAATAATAAATGAAACCACAACAGATGCAACACAACCAAAGACAGAAAAAATCTAAAACTAATGGACAAATACACTAGTCAAGATCTAAAAGCATTTAAACAGGATATGGATTTATATGGGATACTAATATACAAAGGATATTGATGTACTTTTCTTTAATCTTACATAAGATATAAAATTCATGAACATCTGTAAAACTAGCAGTATAATATCAAAACAAACCAAAACAAAAATGATTTTTTAAAAAAAGAACATCGAAAACTTCATCATCACAGCAGTAGACTTGAATATACCTCTTTCAAAAACTGACAGATGAAGCTGAGATGAAAAAAGGTAAGTACAGGAAATACATATAGAAATATAAGGAAATACAGAGATAAAATATTTAAGGATTAAAAAAATCAAAATTGGCCTTTCTCATAATTATGATGAAAAGAGAAAACAGTTTAGCAAGACAAGACGATATGAGATTAAAAACTACAAAATAATTCCCCCAATCCACCACAAAACAATTTTAAAAACTGAAATATCTTAACAAAGTTGTGTAAGAGAAATATTTAAATTTTCTTTACAGAAAAAATTATAAAATTTTAATGAAAGACAAATTGTAGATGAGCAAACAAAGCAATGGGAAAGAATAGAGGCTGTGTATGATATGAATGCTAGCACTGCAGATGACTGGAAGAAGGAGAGATCATTCCATAAATTCTGCTGGGAAAGTTGGTTACCCTAGTGGAGAGTAGAAAGAAATGGAATCCTTAAGTCACAGCACACAAGAAAAAGCAAATAAATCAATTCCAGATGTATTAAAATTTTTATGTGTGAAAAGAAAACTTTAAAACTTTTAGAACATATGGGAGACTTTTTATGACAATGGCATAGGAAATGATTTGTTAAACAAGATATAAAAGCATTAACTACAAAAGAATGATAAATGTAGTTAAATTAATAACTTTTGTTCAAAGGACACAATGAAGGGAGTAAAAAGACATACCATAAATGAGATTTTATGCATTTTATGAACATACTTCAACATGTACCTGAAAAAATATTAGTGTGTGTAAAGATTACCTATGAGAAAAAGACAACCCAAGAAAAAAAAGCAAAAGACATGAAAAGGAATTTCAGAAAGGAGGCAACATGAATGATGACTAGACATATAAACTTTTTTAGTAACCAGGGAAATGCAAATTAAGACTATACAGAGACACTTTTTTATATCTAATTAGATGGGCAAAAATTAAGAAATCTGACAATAATGTGTGTTATACACTGCTGAGAGGAAAATAAGTTTTAACAACCATCTTCAAAAATAATTCAGCAGGGGCTTCCCTGGTGGCGCAGTGGTTGAGAGTCCGCCTGCTGATGCAGGGGACACGGGTTCGTGCCCCGTGCTGGGAAGATCCCACATGCCGCGGAGCGGCTGGGCCCGTGAGCCATGGCCGCTGAGCCTGCGCGTCCGGAGCCTGTGTTCTGCAATGGGAGAGGCCACAACAGTGAGAGGCCCACGTACCGAAAAAAGAAAAAAAAATAAAATAAAATAATTCAGCAATAAAGTGAAAAGTTAAATATGTATACAAACTGATGTTCATCACTATATCACTCTTGTGAATGTAACCTGGAGAAATCTGTGCTCATATGCATCAGAAGGCCTCTGTAAGAAATTCACAGGAGCACTGTTCAAAAGAGGAAAGAAATGGAAATACTCCAAATGTCCATTAGGAGAATAAGAGACATTTCACACAGTGATATAATACAGAGTAATGAATGAATGAACTACAGCTAGATTTAACAACAAGGGTTATTCTAAGAAACATATCCATAACGATAATATCAAGTCACCCAAGAATATATACGGTATAAAATAACTCTTACAAACTTCAAGAACAAGCAAAATTAAACAAGTACATGTTTAGAGATAAATATATGGTAAAATGGTGTTTTGTTTTAGTTAGGGAATAATAAACCAAAATTCAACAAGGTGGTTACCTGGGGCAGGAAAGAAACAGGAAGAAAAGTTTGGAGAATAATAAAACCAGGTGCTAAGAATTCATGGGTGTTGAATCTTTGCAGGTAAAGTTTCAAAAGAGGAGAATAATCAAGAGATTTGAGTCTGGCACTAAAACTGCTTTTCTTATATAAATGATGGCTGATTCTGAAAGTGAAAAAGGTTAAAAGGTTGAGCAATGTTTTCATCACCATCACAGAGGTAGAAGGAAAAAAAAAGTGGAATTCTGAGTTCAATAAAGAGTAGAGTCCTTGTTAAACACCCTACACTTGTGGGGGGATCCCAAATAATAACATCCTAGACATAAAAGTGACCAGAAAAAGAATGAGCCTGTCAAAAACTGAAGCCTAGCTTCCAATCACTGCAGTCTTGACTGAATGAATGTGATCTGACAGTAGCTCAACTGCCTGTCAGAAGCAAAAATAAATCCTGTTTAGAAGAATTATAAAATCATCCAGAGCCTCAAATTATCTCTACAACTTTTTGTTCACAAAGTCTACAGCTCAATCAAAAATAACATGTGTGCAAGATAAGACTTGACCAAAAATCAAGCGAAAAACAGACAAGAGAAGAAGAGCCCCTGGAGATCTAGATATTGAGGCTAACACACATAAACTTTAACATAATTAAAGATGTTCAAGGATTAAATGATAAGAAAAAGAATTTCAACAGGGAACTAAAAACTATATTTAAAAACTGAAGGAAATTACAGAATAAAAATATATTAAAACTGCAATTAAGAATTCATATTTATAGGTTTAACATAAGATTAGACAAATCTGGAGAGAATGAGTAAATTCAAAGATGGGTCAGAAGAAAACAAAACTGAAGCATGAGCAGGCTGGAACAGGTATACCTCTGAGATACTGCAGGTATGGTTCCAAACAACCACAAGAAAGCAAATATTGCAGTGAAATGAGTTACACAAATTTTTTGGTTTACCAGTGCATAGAAAAGTTATGTTTACACTGTAACATGGTCTATCAAATGTGCAGTAGCATCATGTCTAAAAAAACAATGAACAACCTTACAAAATACAAAACAATACAAAAATATAAAAAGAAAAAGCTATTACAATAGCAACTATTAATAGTAATGACTATTTGGGTCTTTTGCCCATTTAAAAAAATTGGGTTGTCTTTTTGTTGAGTTGTAATCATTCTTTTATAGTCTAGATAAAAGTCTCTTATCAGATATATGATTTGCAAATATTTTCTCCCATTCTGTAGGTTCACTTTTCACTTTTTTTTTCAAATTGATAATTCTTCTTTTAAAATAGGAGACATAGGGCTTCCCTGGTGGTGCAGTGGTTGAGAGCCCGCCTGCCGATGCAGGGGACACGGGTTCGTGCCCCAGTCTGGGAAGATCCCACATGCCGCGGAGCAGCTGGGCCCGTGAGCCATGGCCACTGAGCCTGCGCGTCCAGAGCCTGTGCTCCGCAATGGGAGAGGCCGCAACAGTGAGAGGCCCGCATACCCCCCCGCCAAAAAAAAAAAAAGGAGACATAACTGGCATATAACATATTAGTTCCAGATGTACAATGATTCAATATTTCCATATACTATGAAATGATCACCATAATAAGTCTAGTTTTCACCCATCACCACACAGTTACAATTTCTTTTTCCTGTGATGAGAACTTTTCAAATATACTCTCTCAGCAGAAACTTTCAAATATACCATACAGTATTAATGACTATAGTCACCATGCTGTACATTACATTCCTTGACTTATTTGTTTTATAACTGTACCTTTAGAAGACTCCCTTTACCCATTTTGCACATCAGCCATCCCCTGCCCCTGACAACTACCAATCTGTTCTGTGCATCTATGAGTTTGGGGGGTTTTGTTATTGTTGTTGTTATTTGGTGTTTTTTAGATTTGATTCTGTGCGTAAGAAAGATCACACAGTATTTATCTTTCTCTATTTCACTTAGCATAATGCCCTCAAGGTCCATCAGTGTTGTCACAAATGGCAAGATTTTTTCTTCTTTTTTATGGCTGAATAATATTACATTGCATATATACACCACTTTTTCTTTACCCATTCATCCAATAGATGGACATTTAGGTTGCTTCTATGTCTTGGTTATTGTAAATAATGATACAATGAACGTGGGGGTGCAGGTATCTTTTTGAGTTAGTATTCACATTTCCTTCAGATAAATACTCAGAAGTGAAATTACTGGATCACATGGTACTTCTATTTATAACTTTTTTTTCCGATTTTTAATTTTTGGAAGATCCTCCATACTGTTTTTCATGGTGGCTACATCAAATTCCCGCCACCAACAATTTATATTCCCACATCCTCACCAACACTTGTTATTTGTCTTTTTTATATTAGCCAATCTAACAGGAGTGAGGTCCTATCCTATTGTGGTTTTGATTTGCATTTCCCTGATGATTACTGATGTTGCGCACCTTTTATATAATTGTTGATGATTTGTTTATCTTCTTTGAAAAAATGTCTCTGCCTATTTTTTAATCAAATTGTTTTTTTGCTATTGAGTTATATGTGTCATTTATATAATACGGATATTAACCCCTTATCAGATACATGATTTGCAAATATTTTCTCTCAGTAGGTTTCCTCTTCATTTTGTTAATGGTTTCACTTTCTTGATAATGCCCTTTGATGCACAAGAGTTTTACATTTTGATGAAGTGCAATTTATCTGTTTTTGGTTTTTATTTTTTTTAGTGTTTGTGCTTTTGATTTCTCATGTAGGGATATACTGCCAAATCCAGTATTAGGAAGTTCTCTAGGATGTTACTCTTACTTTTGTTCTAAATCATATGTGTATAATCGATTATGTTTCACACTTTCTTAATTACTATAACAAGGTGTGATATCTAGTAGCTTAAGTCCTCCAAATGTCTTTAATGATGACTTCTGCTGCTGCTGTTCCTCCTCCTACTATGACTACTTCATCATCATCATCTTCTTCAAGATGATTTTGGCTATGCCTTTTGCATTTCTATTGAAATCTTACAATCAGCTTGTCTCTTCTCCCTATACCACTCTACGCCAACATATACACACACATCTGGCTAGAACTGTACATATTGTATTGAACTGTAAATCTGCAAATAATTTTCATCATTATACTATCACTATCCCATTCCATGGTACTATAATCCTGACCTTTTCATTTCATGAAGACAGTATATACCTTAGGTGGCCTTTAACTTCACTGAGGAATGTTTCTTAAACATCTGTGTAGAGGTATTGCTTACCTTTCTTAAGTATATTCCTAGGCATTTAACGGTTTTTGACGTTACTGTAAATGTAATTTTTAATATTTATTTTCTAATTGTTTATTATTGGCATAGAAATATAAAGTTACTTCTTTTTTATACTGACTTTGAATCAGGGGACCTTGTTAAAGACAATTTTTAATTCTATTAGCTTTTGCATTCTTTTAGGTTTACTCCATTCATAGTAATAACAGCTTTTTTTTCCCTTCATTCTTAATGGATTTTAATTCTCTTTCTTCCTCCTAGAATGGCCAGAACTTTCAAAACAACACAAGTGGTGATAGGGGATATTTTTATCCCGTTCCCAATCTCAGGGGGAAAAGACAGAGTAACAGTAACTAATAGAAGACTTGAAGACTTCTAAATGTCATATATAGAACTGTACACAACCCAGTTCTGACACACTTTCTGTCAACTTTGTATTTAATTAGCATATTCTGCTTACATGTTATGTAAATAGTGATTAGGATTAATTGCCACCTGAGGAACTTCCCTGGTGGTCCAGTGGTTAAGAATACACCTACCAATGCAGGGGACACGGGTTCAAGCCCTGATCCAGGATGATCCCACATGCCGCAGAGCAACTAAGCACGTGTGCCACAACTACTAAGCCTGCGCTCTAGAGCCCGCAAGCCACAACTACTGAGCCCGCGTGCCAGAACTACGGAAGCCCGCATGCCTAGAGCCCGTGCTCCGCAACAAGAGAAGCCACCACAATGAGAAGCCCGCGCACCGCAACGAAGAGTGCCCCTGCTCGCCACAACTAGAGAAAGCCCGCACACAGCAACAGACCCAAGGCAGCCAAAATATAATAATTAATTTTTTAAAAAACTGCCCCCCCCCCAAAAATAAAATAAAAATTTGCCACCTGATGTTTTTTCAGTTTGTTCTATCAGTTCTGTGTTCATTTTCATTTTCTTCTTGCCTTATTTTTGGTTAAATATTTTTATTCCATTCTCCTCTTTACTGGCTTATTCGTTTTATATTTTCCTATTCTTTTAGTAGCTGTCCTAGAGAGTAGTGGCCTTAACTTACTGAAGGCCAATTTCAATAATTCTGTCTTAAACTTTCAGAACAGTAGTAGGTTCAGTATTCTAAGAAAACTTAAAATACGTCAACTCCCTTTATACTCCGATGCTTACTGTGCTCTTGTTCACACAGGACCATTATTGTTCTAATTTTATGCAGTTAATATTTATTTAGACTTACCAACATATTTTCCTCTTTCTCTTGTTTTTCACTCTGTTTTGTCTCTGTGACAATTTGCTTTCTACCCAAAGAATTAAAGTAGAAATTCTTTTAGCTGGGATAACTGCTAATGAACTCTTTCAGTTTTTGTTTGTCTGAAAATGTCTTTATTTTGCCTTCCCTTTTTTTTTTTTTTCTTGCGGTACACAGGCCTGTCACCTCTGTGGCCTCTCCAGCTGCAGAGCACAGGCTCCAGATGCGCAGGCTCAGCGGCCATGGCTCACGGGCCCAGCGGCTCCACGGCATGTGGGACCCTCCCGGACCAGGGCACGAACCCGTGTCCCCTGCATCAGCAGGCAGACTCTCAACAACTGCACCACCAGGGAAGCCCTTGCCTTCCCTTTTTAAAGGATATTTTCTCCAGGTTTAGAATTCTAGATTGGTACATTTCTTCCACTCGATAATTTGAAGATATTATTCCATTATCTTCCATTTTCTTATCTTTTCTTTTGAAGTCAAGTGACAGCCTTGTCCCTTTGAAGGTTTTCTGTCTTTTTGCTGTAAATGCTTTTAATCTTTTCTATTTTGATTGGTTCCAGTTTTACTATGATGTATCTGGGTGTGCTCTGTGTTATATTTATCCTATTTGGGGCTTCTACCTGATCTTGAATGTATAGCTTTGATGTCTTTCATAAATTTTGAAAAATTTTCTGGCATTATCACTTCAAATACTATTTCTGCTTCATATTCTCTTTCCTCTCTTGCTGTAGTTCTAATTACACTCTAAATATACAATTTTTTTTTTTTACTGTGACCCAGCTCTCTGACATACTTTTTGTATACAGACAAAAATTGTTTCATTAGGCTTCACAGATACTGCATTTTTTACAAACTGAAGGCTTGTGTCAAGCAAGTCCATCAGTGCTATTTTTCCAACAGCATTTGCTCACTTCATGTCTCTGTGTCACATTTTCATAATTCTTGCAATATTCCAAATGATTTCATTATTATTATATTTGTTATGGTGATAAGCGATCAGCGATCTTTTTTTTTTTTTTCCGGTACGCGGGCCTCTCACTGTTGTGGCCTCTCCCGTTGCGGAGCACAGGCTCCGGACGCGCAGGCTCAGCGGCCATGGCTCACGGGCCCAGCCGCTCCACTGCATGTGGGATCCTCCCGGACCGGGGCACGAACCCGTCTCCCCTGCATCGGCAGGCAGACTCTCAACCACTGTGCCACCAGGGAAGCCCGCTCAGCGATCTTTAATGATACTATTGTAATTGTTCTGAGGTGCCATGAACCACTCCCACATAACATAGCGAACTTAATTAGTATATGTGTGTGTTCTGACTGCTCTACAGACTGGCCATTCCCCCATCTCTCTCCCTCTCCCTCAGGCCGCCCAATTCCCTGAGACACAACAATGCTGAAATTAGGCCAATTCATAACCCTACAATGGCCTCTATAAACTGTTCAAGTGAAAGGAAGCATTGCACATCTCTCACTTTAAATCAAAAGCTAGAAATGATCAAGCTTAGTGACGAAGGCATGTCAAAAGCTGCAATCAGCTGAAAGTTACACCACTTGTGCCAGTTAGCCACGTTGTGAATGCAAAGGGAAAGTTCTTGAAGGAAATTAAAAGTGCTACTCCAGTGAACACGTAATGATAAGAAAGCAAAACACCCTTATTGCTGATATGGAGAAAGTTTTAGTGGACTGGAGAGGAGATCAAACCAGCCCAACATTCCCTTAAGACAAAGCCTAATCCAGAGCGAGGCCCTAACTCTCTTCAATTCTGTGAAGACTTGGTGAGGTGACGAGGCTGCAGAGGAAAAATCTGAGGCTAGCAGAGGTTGGTTCATAATATTTAAAGAAAGAAGCCATCTCTATGACATAGAAGTACAAGGTGAAGCAGCAAGTACTGATGCAGAAGCTGCAGCAAGTTATCCAGAACATCTAGCTAAGATCATTAATTAAGGTAGCTATGCTAAACAACAGATTTTCAACACAGAAAACAATCTTCTACTGGAAGAAGATGCCGTCTAGAACTTTCATAGCCAGAGAGAAGTGAATGCTTGGCTTCAAAGCTTCAAAAGGACAGGCCTACTCTCTTGTTAGGGGGCTAATGCAGCTCGTGACTTCAAACTGAAGCCAATGCTCATTTACCATTCTGAAAATCCTAGTTTTAAGGTTTTCTTTTCACACATATGTGTATATATCTAAAAACACAAAGACGTGCATAAAACTCCACATAACTGTAAGGGGTCAATTCTCTAAGACCCAACATGCCATGCCCTACCCCAAATACTCACATAATGGAGACAGAGAAAATCACTATTTCTTTCCCAATGTTTTCTCCCAAGGCTTTTTTAATTCTCTCTTGTACGTATGAAATGCAACAACTACTATCCTAACAACCATACTATAAACTAACTTGTCAGTCTTCACATTTTTAAAAAAAGATGTCATTATAAAAATTAAACCCCTATAAAGTTGAAATAGACAGAATCAGGTAATATTTTGTATTTATGAAGCAAAGTATTCCAGGTCATAGTCCTATGCTCAACTAAAGAGATGTTTCAATGTTGTTTCACTTACAATGGAGATACAGCATGTGAAAAAGATAGGAAAACCTAAAATAAGTCAGCCAAATTGAAGTGTTATTTACATCATTTCACTTCTCTCTTTGATGCATAAAATTTTAGAAGATAGCATTATGAAGAAAACACAACTGAAAAATAAAAATTACCCGATCATTCATGAGAAGATCTTTCACAATGAAAGTAGCTACCAAAGACTTCAAAGGAGCAGCAAACTGATCCGGTGCAAGGAGAGCAATATGACCAATAGTAACCAGCGGTGTTATGAGATGTTCCAGGTTGCTTGGATCCAGGCTCTTATGCAGAGGCTGAAAATGAGGAAAGGAAAATGATCAACTCCATAAACATGCAAATGAGCTGTTCACATATTTCACCTTCAAATTTTAAAAACTACAAAAGTTCCAATACATGGTTTAAGTAGTAGCTCAAGCTTACATTTAAACTTTTATAGGCTATTTATGTAGAAGGCATCATATTTAAATATTTTCAGTTTTGCCCAAGTTATATTTTAGAGGTTAGGTAAAGAACATTTCAGCATGAAGAATCATATTATGTATCATATATTTTATGACCACATATATAAGTATGTTAGAGACTGCTAAGGCTCACCAATATCCACTTCCATTCAAGGATGCCTATATGTGCAGTTAGGTGAGGATGTGAATAAGTTCTGGTTACCAGAATGGGAATGAAAGTGAGGTATGCCATGCCTGTACTGAGGCAGATATGAGCAATGTTTCTTCTCCACATTCTCCCTCTTTACTCACTGGCTGTCTTAATACCAAGGATCCAGTGGGACTCAAAGAGAAGCCACTAGTCAAAAAGGGTCTGTGTGCCTAAGCCACTGATTAGAATACAATCAAAGCACCCAATTAGACTTTTTTCAGGACCAAGAAATAAGTTTTATTATATATAGTCACATGGATTTTTGTGGATTTTTATAGCATCAAATATTAAGTACCATAACTAATAAAATTATTTTTATTATTCTAATAGGAAACCCAGCCATTAATATTCATTTTGCCATGACAAAAGAATGAGGCTCCTTATATACTCACATAATAAATTGATACCTAAAATATATTGTTAAATTTTTTAAATAGGAAAATCAGAAGAGTGACTACATTGAAAATCAGAAGAGTGACTACAAGATCATTGGCATAAGGAGAGGGAGAAGGGATAAAATATGTGTGTATTTTGTGTATTTATATTACTTGCATATGAATAAAATCTCTCCAGAAAAGTACATTAGAAACTGATAACATTGGCTGCCTCTAAGAAACTGGGTGGCTGGGGATATGGGGGTGAAGCAAAAGAGAAAACTCTTTACTCTTTAGTATTTAGTTTACTGGATATTTGTTTTGTATCTTTTGATTCTGAAGCAAGTGAATATATTATCTATTAAAAATTTTAATGACACATTTTAATGAAGAATTGATGCTCTATCCTCCTACACTAAACACCAAGAATTCTAGGCTTGAAAAACAACAAAAAACTGTTCTTCCCAACACATTGGGGCAATATGAGAGGCTTAGTCATAAGTATATTTAAATGAGTTTACTTCTTGCTATTCTTGATGACCTCCCTCAGTACCTCCATTGCACATCTAAGTGATAACTTGTTTACATTATAAACAAATACCTGATAGTGTACTTTTTTCAATTCATTTATTATAATGTGTGACAATTTTCCACAGTAAGATAATAAAATCATTTCTGAAAATGCAAAATAAATGGCCAGTCCCTCGATTAACAGTAACCTCATAAAGGCCATATGTCTCTATGAAACCTTTTCTCAGAAAGCCAGCCAATCCTGTATGTCATAGTAGAAGGATTACCAGTTAGGTTCTCATAAAGATAAGTAACAGATATCAAAAATGAAAATAAAAGTACCCTAAAAATTCAAGTTATTATCAGCATTATCCTCCTCATCATCATCATTGGAAGGAACAAAAAGGAGATTATTCAAGAAAAACAAAAGCTTTCTAGAAATCAACATGAGTTCATTGAAGTCATCCTCTTATTAAAAAAAAAGACTATAGAAAGTATTCCCACCCCCAAATTTAAAATATATTACTATTTGCTATCTATAGCAAAGATGCTGTTTAATAAACTTTTTTTCCTCCTTTAGGTCTTTAACATAATATATGAAAATATGACAAAATTAGCATAAATATTTCTAAAACAGAGATAACAAGTCTAAGTATTTATGGTGGGTTAGTTTCAGCATAATTTCCAAATTGTTTTGACTTCATTCAAAGCTCCTAAACTAAAATTATAAGTTAGGATTTTATAGATTTTCTGCTTAGCTTCTATTTGCAGGAAGAATGCTAAAGACAGCCCCTGATCATAATAGCTTGTAATGAAATTGCAATGCTTAGAAAGGGTAATAGTAATTCCAAGTACAAAAAAAATAATATAAAATACATATTGAAAAGATGGTCAGTAGACATTTGGTCCTATCCAATACATCCATAAGACACTTGGTCTACACACAAAGGTCCTCGATATTTGTTCATATTTGGTCCTGTCCAAAACCATTTGGCATGGACCAAATATGCCCACAGACATTCTGGAGAGCACCAAAATATCAAGGACCTTTTGGTGTGGACCAAATGCTCTGCAAGGGAAAAGGCACATTTTAATCTGACATAAAATTATGTCAGTCACTGAAGTACAAACTTATACTTACTTACCTTACATTACAAATTAGTATGGATTTATAGAACCCCACACTTCAGTAGTATCTCATATATAGAAATCTAACTTTCAAATCTGTAAACTGATAATCATCTACTACCTACTATCAGTAAGTAGGATTTTATATGTAATTACTTACTAATGAAAAATAGTTTCCTAATACTAAATGTATAAAGTAATGTCAAAAAATATTATACAACTGTTTGATTTCTGAATCTGAGTTAGCATTAAACATCTGAATAATCAGATATTTTCTGATTTTAATCACCCATCAATATTGAATATATTAATTCAAATTCTGAAAATAAACTATAAAATGATACATCTCCAAATGTGAACATCCTATAAAATCATTCATATTTGTTTTTTAACTATAACATGAAACAAACAAAAAACTTTTCTCTTTACCTCAAATATCTGTGCAAACTGTGTCTCTTTACTAGAAAATATTGCATGGATACAATGAATAGCATATTTGGCTTGACGGGGGGGTCCTTTCTTAGATTTGTGATGTAAAACAGGAAGCAAAGCTCTAAAAAAAAAAAAAATTAAAGAAAAACAATTAACCAGAAAAAACAACATGACTTCCACTAGATAGCTTGTATTTTTTAAGTAATGTTTTGTAAGAACCAAAAAGTCATAACATCTACTCAGACATTTTCAACCTATAATTTCGCTTTATAAATATCTATGTTAAAAATATAATCCAAATACAAGTATTTTTTCCTTTTTACTTAATAATTATAAAAACAAACAAGGATGGTGACCCATTTCTTCTTTTTAATGTCATTCCTTTAGCCTTTTCTATTTCATTCTCACTGGTACCACTTCAGCTAAGCTTCTGCCACCTTACACCTTCTTTCTCCAGGCTCTTCCTCTTCCAATTCACTTTTTACTTTGTGCCAAAACAACCTACATGAACAGAAATTTGATCATTTAACCAACACAAATTGAGCACTTACTATAGTGCCAGGCACTATTAAAAGTCCCAAATCCTTGCCTTCATGCTACCAGCATATTAGGGATAAGACACATGATTATACATAAATTACCAAAACATATGTTATGTCAAATTGTGATAACTCCTGTAAAGGGAAAAAAAGAAGCAGAAGAAGAAAAAGAAGACAGAAATAGGGAATGGGGCTAAGTGTGTGACAGTGTTACAATTTTAAATAGGGTGCTTATAGATGTGCTTATAAAGTAACATTGGAGCAGAGTTCTGAAAGAGGTAGGGAATGGGTCATATAGCTACCTGGAAGAACATTTGCGTATCATATCATACCACTATATAAAAACTTAAAATCCTGAATAAAGCAGAATCTCTTAGCTCAACTATTATGAATACATCTCACAGTGAAAGCAACTTCTGAATCCTCCTCCTTCCCCAATAACAACCCAGTGCTCCAGTAGAAAAAAAAAATTAGAGATAAAATAATTCATTTTAATAATATCAAAGTCTCAGAAAAGATACCAAAAGCAAAATATAATAAAAAAAAATAAATGACAAACTGAAGGGAAACTTTGCATTTCATGTCATAGAGAAAGGGTTAATATCCCTAAAATGTAAACACCTACAACTAGAGAATGAAAAGACCAACAATATCACAGAAAAATGGGTTGGATTTAACAGAGTAGAAAGCTCTTCAAAAGAAGATAAACAAATTACCCTGTTATGTGTGAACAGATGTTTACCTTCACTCCTTTAAAAACATATATAAATACAAATTAAAACTATACTCAGAGAGGGCTTCCCTGGTGGCGCAGTGGTTGAGAGTCCGCCTGCCGATGCAGGGGACGCGGGTTCGTGCCCCGGTCGGGGAAGATCCCACATGCCACGGAGCGGCTGGGCCAGTGAGCCATGGCCTCCGAGCCTGCGCGTCCGAAGCCTGTGCTCCGCAACGGGAGAGGCTACAACAGTGAGAGGCCCGCGTATCGCAAAAAAAAAAAAAAAACTATACTCAGAGGACTTCTGCTTCAGATTAGGACAGTATATCTGAGACTGGGTTTACTCTTTTACCTTAAACAAGTAGAAAACAAGATAATATGTTAATGGTTTCAGACACTGGACAATAGGAAGCGCAGTGCAAAAATCCGTAAAAGATGGGAAACAAACTAGAGGAGCCCTACATCTGCCCCCAATTACTGCAAGGAGGTAGTTTCCAGACTGCAGTACAAGGAGAAGTAGAGACCCAAATAGAGCCTGGTGGTTGCATGCAGTTGAGGGAGACAGGAATGAGAATTCAGGGAGGCCAAGGGAGCTATACTTTCTACAGCAAAGCACCAGAGGAGGGAGCTACAAAGAAAGAAAGGGAGCTTGAGTTCTGTAGATCTGAAGAGGGGTATCCCTGAGTCTCTGGCTGAATAATGATCAGCGTCATGCAAGAGCAAAAACTACCTAAGACCAGGAAAAGAATGTTAGAAAGAGTAGGCCAAAAAACTCCCTACCACACACAGGGCTGGTAGCAATTCATGTTTCCAGCAGCCACAGCAGAAAGACCTTCAAATATATAATCAGGACAAAATTAATCAATAGACACAGTCCCAGAAATGGCACAGGTGACAGAATTAGCAAAGACATAAAAACAGTTGTTATAAATATGCTCCATATGCTCATGAAGGTAAGAAGAAAACATGAACATGATGAGGACAGAAGTGAAATATATATATTAAAAAGACCCAAATGGAACTACTGAATATGAAAAATATAATACCTCAAATTAAAAATATATACATAGAATAAAAGCAGATTATATATCTTATAGAAGAAAAGATCAGTGAACTTGAAGACATAGCAATAGAAACTATGCAAAATAAAACAAAAGGGGGGGGACAGGAAAAAAAATAAGAATGGCACATCAGTGACCTCTAAGACAATATTAAGTAGTCAAAAATACATGCAATTGGAGTCCCAGAAACCAAGGGGGTGAGAAGGGGAGAACATTAAAAAAAAAAAAAAAAAGAAGGAAAGAATTACCAAAACAACTCCAAATATGATGAAAATAAACCCACAGTCCCAAGAATCTCAATAAACCTCAAGCAGAAGAAACATTAAGTATACCATTCCAAGGCACATCATTATCAATTTGGTGAAAACAGCGATAAAAAAAAAAATCTCAAAACCAGTCAGAGAAGACATATTATGTATAGAGGAACAAAGAATGAAAGATCACTTTTCATCAGAAACTATGCAGTCCAGAAAATAAGAGAGTGACATCTTTTAGGTACTGAAAACCAAAAGAACTCTCAACCTAGAATTCTATTCCGAGCAAAAATACTTTAAGAATGAAGACAAAATAAAGACTTTTTCAGACAAAGAAAAGCTAAGATAATTAATTGTAAGGAGAATTATACTCTAAGAAACATTAAAGTTATTCAGGAACAAAAATGATACCAGCTGAAAATATGGATGGATATCCAAAACATGAAGAATGGCAAAAAAGGTAAATATATGTGTACAAATCAAAGAAATATGCTATTGTTACCCGGAGATATATCAAAGTGTTTAGGGCAAAAATATCAGTAACATATTGTAGCATTTATAACATATATAGAAAAAAATGTGCGACAACAAAAGCACAAAAGCCTGGAGGGGGAAGGCATGGAAGTATACTGCTGCAAGATTTTTACAATATACATTAAGGGGTATAATTTTATTTGAACACAGATAAGCCAATAAAATAAAAATCATTAAAAACAGTCAGCCTCAAAGAGGGCAGACATAGAAAGAAATGGGAACATATATTAAGATGGCAGCTTTAAACCCCTGTATCAACAGTTACATTAAATAGTAAATGGTATAAACATTCCAATTGAGAGAGTGTGTCAAATTGGATTAAAACAACCAAAATCAAAACAAACCAACAAAAACAAAACAAAGACCAAACTCAACCTATAGGATATTTACAAGGTATTTATTTTAAATATTAAGTCCCAGGAACATTTACAGGGAAGGAAGGAAGGGAGGGAGGGAACGAAGGAGGGAGGGAAGAATGAAAGAATGAGAGAACTGGGACTTCCCTGGTGGCACAGTGGTTAAGAATCCGCCTGCCAATGCAGGGGACACGGGTTCGAGCCCTGGTCCAGGAAGATCCCACATGCTGCAGAGCAACTAAGCCCGTGTGTCACAAATACTGAGTCTGCGCTCCAGAGCCCACAAGCCACAACTACTGAGCCCGCACGCCACAATTACTGAAGCCTGCGTGCCTAGAGCCCGTGCTCCGCAACAAGAGAAGCCACCGCAGTGAGAAGTCCACGCACCACAACAAAGAGCACTGCTCTCAAAGACTGCAGAACAAGGAAGCTAACCAGGGACAAGGAGAAACATTTCATTAACAACATAGTCTGTTGACAAGGCTATGGGGAAGCAAGTACATTCATACACTGCTGGAGAGAATGCAAAATGGTATAACTACTAGAGGGAACTGTAACAATATCTAGTAAAATTATGTATGCATTTATTCTATGATATATCCACAAAATAAATATTTCAATATGGAATAACTGCTAGTACATGTAAAGAGAAAAGAAGCAAGGTAGAGAAAGGCATGTATAGTGTACTTTATCATTCTTCTATCAAAGAGGTCATGTGAACACACATACATATACACATACGCACTGAAACATATCTAGACCAACATGCATGAAAAGACTTCTTTTAAGTTTATCTATAGGTAAGAAGGAATAGGGTAGAATGTTGACGACTACAAGCTAGACTTCTTAGAATATATCTTGCTTTTTCAGCTTGTCTTTAAAACCTGTATTTCATATAATTAAGAAGTAAAAATTTTTTTAAGTAACCTCAAAAAATAAAAAGAAACAAATGAACGAAAGTGTGCATCCACTTGGTGGCATAACCACACAAAGAATCATTCCAAGTAACTTTAAAACACAAGAATTTGACTGTAAATCCCTAGTGTGATACACCCTAAATACAAAAGAGAACTACATAAGGCAAACAAACAGCTGTTTTTAGGAATCACACTGGTGGTGCTACTACTATTCTGAGACTGTTCTGTATTTATTATGGGATAATTCAAATGAGTTATTATGTAATATCATAGTTTTATCATCCTGTATTAGCTTGGCATAGGGGAAAAGATAAAAATGTAAAATTGAAGAGGCTCAATAAAAACCCAATTTGAACTGGAATAATCAATATAAACATACAATGCATTTTATCTTCCAAAAAACCTGCTTGTTTTTTTTTTAAGCTGTATCCACAGAATTGTCCTAGAAAAGTGACCCACACATTAGCAATTAGTACACACAAGATTGACATTCTGATTTCTTAATACTATTCCCATTAAAAGGAACCAGGGCTCCTCAGAAATGGCTGAATCCAGGTCTGGGACAGGACATGTACAAGATGGGTCTGGAACATTTTGTCATACCAGGTTGCAAAGACATTACAAGGATTAGTGGAGTTATTCAAAAGGATTCAGAAGTCAATCTGAACAGCCTATAGATGGGACAATGTGAGCATCGAGTGATCACTGTTAATTGACTGAAACACAAATATGAGTAAATCCATCAGTTTATAATGATATTTTTAAAAGACGACAACAGAGTATACTAGTAAACTCCTCACTCTTTATTTTGAACTCTGTTCAATACATAAAAGAATCACCCATTACTTACAGATATGGAAAACAAACTTATGGTTACCAAAGGGGAAGTGTGGCGGGGAGGGATAAATGAGGCGCTTAGGATGAACATATACACACTACTACATATGTATAAGACAGATAACCAACAAGGACCTACTGTAGAGCACAGGGAATTCTACTCAATATTCTGTGATAAACTATATGAGAAAAAGAATCTAAAAAAAAAAGAGTATATGTATAACTGAATCACTTTGCTGTACACCTGAAACTAACACATTGTAAAGCAACTATACTCCAATAAAAAAAAAGATTATTCATGATGTTTAAAATAAACTGATAAATAAATTAAATGAAAAAAAGCATTTTAATTTTTCTTTATGTGCTTTAAAGTAATGTTTATGTTTCTGCAAGTTAACTGACTTAGAGCAAAACGAATAATATTAGGTACAGAAAAAAAGCCTGAATAAATAACTTCTGATGCTAAAAAAAGAAAAAAAGGAAAAATAAAAGTATCAAGCACTTATCCTGCCAAAGAATAGATGAGAAGTTCCTCTTTATAAAAGTATTCAGCTAACAAGTGATAAAGGAATGACAGAGTATCATTACTGATTACTAAATATGATCAGCTGCTAACATCATAAAAGGGAAACAGCCAGGTATTACGTTCTTCCTGACAGAAGAGCATACCACCACCTACAAAGTGGTCCTGTGACGACAAAACAGCTGAAGCAGAATCCAATCAGGCCTCTGGATTCAACTACCACTTTACAGAAAACACAGGAAAACGTTAAAGCATGCCAAAGGCATACAATTAGCAAAAATCAAAAATCAGTTTATGTGAAACTCTTCAAGATAAACAACCTGGTTTCTTCATCAAACACAAAGAGAAGAGCTAACTGGAGGGGGAACCTACAGGAGAAAAGGGACTTCAGAGACCTATCAAGCAGTAACAATGTAGAAACCTCACTTGGATCCCGATTCAAAAATAAACCAAACTGTTAAAAAAAAATTACTATGTTTTAATTGGATATTATTATTAGGAAATTATTATTAACTGTGTTGACGATAAAAGCATTGTGATCTTTTTTTGGAGTTCTTATCTTTTGGAGATACTGAGATGTATAGATGAAAATATAGAGTCTGGGATTTGTTTTCAAATATAAGGGGAATGTGGGGAGTGGGAAGAACTATAAATTAAACTAAGTGGCTTTTAGTTATTTATATATAAATGGGTTGGTGGATACATGGGAGTTCACTATTATATTCTACCTCTTCTTTATATGTTTGAAAACTTCAATAATAAACTATGTAAAAAACAATTCGAGCCTCACCAAAATGCTCTCTTTTTAGTCTGTGGTTTGTGGCTTCCTTGTGAAATGAAAAATTATTATTTTCTGGTTACTTCAGTAACTGAAGTCCCCAGAGAAGACCTATCTTCTCATAAGTCAGACTTTATAATACAAACATCCATAATCTCTTTTCTTAGTAATCAAGAGAAAAATTACAGGTCACACACAAGTAAGAAGCAACTATGGTGGGACTTTCAAAGATAGCATGAGAAATTTTAAGTTCATCCAATGTTCTGCATACTCATTTAAACAGAAAACAGAAATAAACCAAAACAATAAGGAAGGAAAAAAAAAAAATTCAAGAATTCTAAAGCCCTAGGCAGACTGAAAAGTTAATGAACGTAAATGAAGCGACTACCTTCTGACTGCTTTTTATATTAATAAGTTTCTATTAAAGGAAATCCTTTATTCCCTCATTAAATTGATTTTTCCCCTTCAAATTCAAGGGGAAACCCCCCTGCCGCCCCGGTTGCGAACAAAACTGAAAACCACATTAAAAACACTAAAGAAAAAGACTCAAAATCCTACTACCCTGAAATAATTAGTGTTAACATATTTTAGAACTACTTCTAAAATTTCTCTGTACATACATACACATATTAAATAAATGAGAATACAAAATATATATTATTTGGAAACTTTTTTTTTAAAAGGTCACACAGGTCTTCAGTGGCTGGCTATACCACAATTAATCTAACCAATCTCCTACCACTGAGCATTTAGATGGTTTTTTTTTTTAAATCTTGACAACAAAACAATGAACATCCCTGTGCTAAGCTCTTTATCTAGTGTCTCTGAGCTTTATATCCTATAATCTGCTCTGAGATCCTGGAGCTGTAAATCTGCAAATTACATTTCCCAGACTCCCACAGAGCTGGTAGGTTCTTCCAACAAGAGACACCACAGCTTCTTTAAGGCCTTCTCTGCAGTAGTTGTGCTGCCCTGCAGCAAGAGCCAGGCCACCCCTTACTCTGACAGTTAGCTGGCACGATGTGGACAGGCTCTTCCACCCATTGGGCAGTCCTTAACACCGCTTATTCCCAGTTGTTCCACCAGCCCTAAGGGTGGTAAATGCTTCCAGCAAATCATAATCTCTGAGCTGCCAAAGCAACTTTTTGCTCTTTCAAGCTTCAAACATCTGTATTAATTAATTTATTTAGGTTTAAAATACCTGGAATGGTTTCTGCTTCTGACTGGACCCTGAACCATATAACTACTATGTAGACATATTTTCTAATTATCTCTGGGATAAATACCACAAAGTGAAACTACAGTATTAAACACCACACACATTTTAAGTTGGTAAGTATTACCACATTACCAACTCAGAAAAGCTGCATCAGTTTATATTCCAACTGAGAGCAGCACTGGCATGCTAGCTAAAATTGGTTATACAGCACATGGGTATTGTATTTTCCTCCAGCACTCTTGGCAGGCATAAATGTCCTTTCCTAATGTGATGAAGGACTTCCTGTTTGTAAATTTCTTATTTATTCCCTATGTTAGTATTCTACTGTGAGACATGTCTGTTATTCCTTTGTTAAGAATCTTAATACGTTACAAATATTAACCTTTTCTAAAGACATATATATTGAAAATAGCTTCCCAGCATACCAGTTCTGTTTCCAATTTATTTCATGATTTTTGCTTTTGTCTAAATAGCATTCTCCCTCACTAAAATATAAGGGCAGAGACTTAACCTGTCCTTTTCATTTTAACATCCTCAAGTACCTTATACACAATGAAGGCTCTACAAATATTTTTTCAATAAATGAATTTTTAAAAATCCAATCCATCAATATTTCAATTGTGATTTGGCATCAGTGTCCCTTTCACCACAAAGTAAGAAGTTACAAAAAATGTACTGGTTACTAATACGTTTATTAATTAATTTTATATATATTTAAAATCTTAGATATATGAATAATCTTTGACTCATCTGGAATATATGTAAAAGCAAGTAAGCAGTCTACATTTTTCTTTTTAAAACAGCTTGCCAATTATTTACTCAATAATCTAAGTTTTCCTAATTTCTTTGTTAAATATTATACCCCTCATTATTATAGGGTTGTACAGGGTTGCAAATTTCTTATACACTTTACTTTTTAAATCTTCTGATTTCTACTCATATAATATTTTCTAAATGATTGTTAATGGTATATAAAGAAAGCTTTGGATTTTTACATACTTATTTTGCCCATCTTATTTTTTAGTATTTTACTAGTTCTGCAGTTCATTCTCTTGAATTTTTCTTAGAATATGATAACTTTGCTTCCTCCTTTCCAATGCCTGCACCTCTTATTTTCTTACGTAATTATATTGGTTAATACTTCCAAAACAATGTTAAATCACAGCAGAGCTAGTGTATTTTCTCATCTTGCTCCTGATTTTACTGGGAATGCTTCTAGTGTTTTACCATATGATGGTGCATACTGGTTTGAGAAGTATGAAGGCATTAAATCGTATTTTATTGGGTTTAATTATAAATAGCTGATTTTTTTTTTATCAGATGTCCTTTCAGCATCTGTCAAAATGATCTATTGTGTGCCCTTTCCCTTTTACTCATTTATATAATGAATTATAACATGAATATTAGGCTTTTTAGTAGTAACCCTTTTTGTATTCCTGGAATTAATCACATTTGGCCATAGTATATTCTTGTTTTACTGTAGTAAACTCTCTTTTTGATAATATTTTATATACAATTTTTGCATCAATATTAGTAAGATTTGTCTTAGTTTTCTTTTGGAGGGATATCTTTTATCAGGTTTTATCATTCCTGTAGTTACCTTGGCTTTATAAGAAGTAATCTAAATGCTTTCTTTTTCCCCCTATGCTCTGAACAACTTAAAAAAATTAGAATTCCTGTGTGGTTTTTTTTTTTATATATACATAGATTTGAAATACCTCCTTTAACACACACCTTTTATTGGCCCTTATTATTATTATTAGAGGGTAATTTTCTCTAATTCTTTTATAGTTATAGTCTATTAGGTTTTCTTCTTCCCTCTACTTGACCCAATTTTATTTATTTACATCACTCTTAAAAAAAATTCAGGTTTTCAAATATCTAAGACATAGATATAGCCACATCTAAAACTTAAATAATGAAAGTAAAATGACGAGAAAAGACAAATCAGAGATATGCAAACAAGAAGAAAACAAAAGTTTGATTTAGGGGCATAAGCTAAACTGAATGCAAAAGGAAAAAAATCACACAACTTGGTAGATAGAGCGACCTCACAATAAAAAGGGGCTAGGGCTTCCCTGGTGGCGCAGTGGTTGAGAGTCTGCCTGCCAATGCAGGGGACGCGGGTTCGTGCCCCACTCCGGGAAGATCCCACATGCCACGGAGTGGCTAGGCCCATGAACCATGGCTGCTGAGCCTGCGCGTCCAGAGCCTGTGCTCCGCAACGGAAGAGGCCACAACAGTGAGAGGCCCGCGTTAAGGGGCTAATACGTTCCTTAAGTTCTTGAATCCTAAATAATATCCTTCATTTCCCCTTAATTAAGCACAACTTGGCTAGTTAGGAAATGCTTTAGATACATTCTTTTTGTCCATCAGAACTCTCTAGTTGTTGAATCATTAACTTTGGAAATCTTTTGTGGTTGAAAAGAAATAAGTCAGCCTCATTACCTTTCCGTTGTACATGATCTACCTTTTTTTTTTCCCTTGATGTTTATGAAATCACTTCTGTAATCTCTGAAAATTCAGTAAATTCCATCACAATATTTTCCTAAAACATGAGCCCTTTTAATCTCCAGATTCGTGTTTTCATTCGTTCTAAACAAGTTTACTATTTTTTTTTTGCGATATGTGGGCCCCCCACCGTCGCGGCCTCTCCCGTTGCCGGACGCGCAAGCTCAGCGGCCACGGCTCACGGGCCCAGCCGCTCCGCGGCACGCGGGATCCTCCCGGACCGGGGCACGAACCCGTATCCCCCGCATCGGCAGGCGGACTCCCAACCACTGTGCCACCAGGGAGGCCCTACTATTATTTTTTAAAAATGTTTTCCATTTCCCATTATTCTGTTGTCTTCTCCACAGAAACTAATCATGGCTTTTCATTATCTGCAATTCTCTTTAACTGCCTTCATTTCTTTGCTCACTGTATCTACATTCTATGCAGTTTCCTCGAGTTCGAACCCTTCCTGGTTACATTTTCAATATTGTTTACTCTGCTCCTTGCTGTTTATAATAAATTACTTTCTATAATACAAATATGTTCCTGCTCTTCTTTATACTTAGTTCTACCATTTCTCTTTTTTTTTTTTTTTTTTAATTTTTTTTTTTTTTTTTTTTTTTTTTTTTCTTGCGTTATGCGGGCCTCTCACTGTCGTGGCCTCTCCCATTTGCGGAGCACAGGCTCCGGACGCGAAGGCTCAGTGGCCATGGCTCACGGGCCCAGCCGCTCCGCGGCATGTGGGATCTTCCCGAAACGGGGCACGAACCCGCGTCCCCTGCATCGGCAGGCGGACTCTCAAGCACTGCGCCACCAGGGAAGCCCCCATTTCTCTTTTTATGTTATCTTATTTTTGTTCTTTTTTTCCAGATGTCATTTGCTGTTCTTGGCAGTTTAGAACAACTGTCTAAAATTTTCTTTTTTCCTAGAAAAATACAATTCTTCCAAAGTGCTGATCAGCTATTTTTGAGTGCTAAATTATCCCCATAGGATTCATGTTTGTTAATTTATTTGTATTCTGTTAATTCATCTTTGAATAAGAAAAATTCTCTCTGGCTCCACCATTTAAACAAAAATGTAGACAGTGTCTCCCTGAGGACTGAACATTGGGCACTTGTTTTAAAAGATTAACATCAGAACTCTCAACTCAAACTACACTTGCTTAATTAGCTGGATAAACAGCATGGAGGAAGAAGTTGGGACTAAAGTTATCAAGTCCTTTTTTTCTGTGTAATTTCTAAGTCTGCTTAAGCTCCCCCAATTGAGAACCAGCTCCACTTGGATTATGACCACACCTTATGCTGTAGGGGACTCTCAGTTTTGGCACATCTGCCTAACTTTGGGATGAGCCAGATTCCTGAGAGACTTACTGAGTCATATGGAACCCATAATTCACCATCATTTTAGTTTAGTGGGTTAGCACATAATTTTTTCTGTTCCTGTAAAGTTGGTGAGACATTTGCTTCACAATTCTACTCTAAGCCTTACCTCACCTGTAGGCTTTGCTCCTCCTGTTAAGCCCAGAGAAAAATGGTATGACCGCTAAGTCTCTCCATTAGCTCTATTCCAGCTGAAATTAGGTTTTCCCTATTTCTCTCAAAGCTGCCCATAGCTCAAACTCCTCCCTCTAAATAAGCAAATGAAAGTACACTTATTATACATTCCCTTAAACATCTGATTCAGGGATACATTTATCAACTGTCAATGTTCTCACACTCAATTCAGTCTAAATGGCTTATCTAGCACCAATTCTGTCCAGCTTGTGGTAGCTTCTACTTGGATACATTTTTCTTTTAAATTATTTTAGGGAATTCAAGGGAAGATAACTTAATAAACATTTATTTAACTCTATCATTTTTCCTCAACATCAACTCACCCAATTTAATAATTTAAAATATAAAATCTGCATACATATTTTATCTCCTGGAAGACATATACTATGAATTACTTCATCGAGAACAGTGTGTACACACAGTAGGTATTCAATATCAGCTGAATTAATTCTCCTCATGAGAGATATCTGAAATATACTCAGCATATCTATCAAATAACTCTAAGTACTTCAGTTCCATATTAAAGCAGAGTATGTTTTAAAATGCCCTCGTGTGTTCTAAAATGTCCACCTTTCGACCTTGCTCTCATAGTTCTCCTACAAATATATCAAACAATGTTTCTTTAAAATATAAAGGGTACGAGGAAAGACAGTTTAGAATGAAAACTAAAACCTCCACTGAATAAATCAAACTAAAACTTGTTTAAAGCTCTAATTAAGAAAGGAACAGTGCCATAATGGATATGGTACCATAAGCACTGCAAACAAACAGACCTATATTCAAATCTTCACTCTGCTATTTGCTATCTGTGTGACATAGAACCAGTTACCTCAAGTAAACATTAGATTCCCCATTTGGAAGATTAGGATAATTCCTACAAATCACACTGAATTGTTACAAGGTTTAAATGAGATAATAAAATAAGTGGGCATTCAGTATATGGTAGAGTTGTATACAGTTTATACATATAGTGTGTGTGTATACATTTATCTCCAAATTCTGATCTCTGATCTGGATAGGAGAGTCGCAGCTCCATTCCAAAGGGAAATTTATGTTCTAGGCTCCCTTAAAAATTAAGAAGCCAGTTCTAAACAATAAAATTTCTTACCTGTGCCAAAAAGTATACTGTTACAAAATTATTTTATGTTTCAATTATCACTTAAATAATGCTTTTGTCCTATATATCAATAGTTTCTAGAATTGATTAAGTTCATGCAAACAGAAAGTAATAACAGAAAGTATACCTGAGCCTCTAAAAGCTAGCTTTGCCCAAGTCTCTTTCTAAAGAAAAGAGCCGCAGGCAAGTCTTCAACATGAAGAAGCACAGTACCCCAACCACAACTAACTAGACCAAAAGTAATGAGCTGGAAGTAAAACCAACCACCAGTGACTATGGCAATATCAAGACCAACTATCAGCTATGCTCTCCAGGAACAGGGAGGAGAGATGCATACAGAGAAGTAAGCAGGGATTCATAAAGAATGAAGACTTATTCTTTTTGAGCTATTAGAGAATTTGAGCTATTAGAGAATCTTGAACAATAATCAACCACTATTAGAGATCACCAGGATAACAGCACAATTTCCAATTCTTGGAAATAGTAGAACACACAAACACACACACATAACACACTGCTATTGGGATGCTTCTCTGTGTCCCTGTGCCAAATAAAGCAATACTTCTGAAAATTTTTGAGTCAATACTCATATCACAGAAGAAAGTAAAGAGTGCTATGGACAATCCTGTTGAAATGTCTTTGGAATTTCCCATTGGACCTTAAATTTTCATGAATTACTTATCCTATGCCATAATATGCCAAGGAACTGTTTTACTGTAAAACTGTTTTCATTAAAATCTTTAAGGGCGGGCTTCCCTGGTGGTGCAGTGGTTGAGAGTCCGCCTGCCGATGCAGGGGACACAGGTTCACACCCCGGTCCGGGAAGACCCCACATGCCGCGGAGCGGCTAGGCCCATGAACCATGGCCGCTGAGGCTGCGCGTCCGGAGCCAGTACTCCGCAGCGGGAGAGGCCACAACAGTGAGAGGCCTGCGTACCGCAAAAAAAAAAAAAAAAAA
>NW_006791240.1:4009824-4014328 GCF_000442215.2 Lipotes vexillifer
ATCTTTAAGGGCTTCCCTGGTGGCGCAGTGGTTAAGAATCCGCCTGCCAATGCAGGGGACAAGGGTTCGAGCCCTGGTCTGGGAAGATCCCACATGCCACAGGGCAACTAAGCCCGCGCGCCACGGCTACTGAGCCCGCGCGCCACAACTACTGAAGCCTGCGCGCCTAGAGCCCGTGCTCCACAACAAGAGAAGCCACCGCAATGAGAAGCCCGTGCGCCGCAACGAAGAGTAGCCCCCACTCACCACAACCAGGGAAAGCCCGCGTGCAGCAATGAATACCCAACGCAAACAAAAAATAAATAAATTTTTTTAAAAAAGTATATATACAATTCAAAAAAAAAAATCTTTAATCAAAACTGATGCTTCAGAAAGAAACGCCATGCTCACCCTACATTTTCATGAATCTTCTAAAACCAATCAATGCTTTCTCCCAGGAAATGAGAATCTAAACTGAATATTTTAGACTTAAGATAACCCAGACATTACTTCCTCAAAACTTAAAAGATTCCAACGATTACATAAATCAAGAAACAGTAAGTATTTTTCTGTCTTCCAGAATATTTATCAGAAAAATCTCAACTCACGATCTGATGTGTGGGAAATCCTCTTCAATTTTGCTTCCTGTATTTTTGAAAATTTGGAGTGCAGCTTCTGCTACTTTTTCATCATCCATTTTCAGACAAGCCAGGAGAGATTCAAATGTTTCAGCAGAATGAAACGAGATGGGATGTGTAAATGAGAGTACCTAAAAAATGATCATAAAAAATGATCTGTAATCCTTTTCACCTTTATAAATCTGAAATGTTACATATTAGAAATACTACAAATCCAAGTAAATACAAAAATAATTATGCTAAAAAATCAGTAAGAGCACTATAAATAAAATTTAAAACTTACTCAAATATATAACAGAAATGTTCTTGTATAGGAAGACTGTACAATCTAAAGAAACAATTACCTTCAAAATTAAATTACATGTACCAAAATTCTACTCAGAATAATCTGGATTTGGTTAACGTTTGGAGGGGGGGTGGAGGAGAATGAAGGTAGGAGAAAAGGAAAATGAGAAGAGAGAATTTTAAAAAATACCTCTATGATTCTAAACAAAGATCATTAGAAGAGACCAGCTAATAACATTTTCGGAAAAAAGTAATCTAGGGAAGGGGGTAAAACACCAGACAATAAAAGATATTGTAAGGTTACAATAATCAAATCAACATGGTACTAATATTAGAAGCAACAAAAAAAAGAAAAAATAAAGCAATAAATAGAGCTTACCGTATATAAGCACTTAAGATAGGGTGTAATAGATTATACAGGTGGTAACAGAAAATACATGAGAATGGATGGAATTTTTATTTTTAATAAATAGTCCTGGTAAAGGTGGATAGTTATCTGGAGGAAATCAAATTAGACCCTCCCCTACAATACACAATTTCAAAATAAATTTTAGCTGCATTGTTTCAAATTTAAAAATCACAAACAATAAAAACCCCTCTGAACATGACAGGACTTTCAAGCTTAAAATAAACAATTAGACTCAAATGTAGAATGTAAAAACAAGCAAGTAGTAGAAAAACGTATAAGCATAATGCCATATTTATAAGACTGAGAAACAAGCAAAATAAGTGATGTTATTTAGAGATATACAAAATGGAAAATCTATACAGAATAGTTAAGAGAATAATAAACTCCAAATTCAGGACAATCAGACCTGGGAGATGTGGGGTAAAAAGCCACTCAGTGAACTTCAACAGTATTAATATTCTATTTAATTTGAGTTAGCATTCCTTTTACTTTCTATTAGTATTCATTTTATTACTATACTTTATAACTTAAACAGAATACATTTTTTTATATATCAAATATGTCCTACAAAAAAGCCAAGGAAGTTAAAAGCACACTTAAGTCAGTTAAAAAAATGAAAGATTGAGATGTCAGTAGAAAATGAACACAGGATAAAAGCAATGAATTCACTATAGAGAAGACACTAATGATCAACATATCAAAGGTGGATCTATCTCACTAGCAATAATTAATAAATTAAAGCATTATTTTTTGCTTATCAGATTAGTTAAACTCTTAAAATTTTATACTATTCCAAATTTGTGAAGATAGGCACCTTCATACACTGTTGACTGAATTATATATACTGTATGAGTACGATTTCTCTGTAAAGGAATTTGAATACACATATATCCAAGAATTTTGAAAGTGGTCATTCTCTTTGACCCAGTAATGTCCTTCTAGTATTTAAAAAAGAAAGAAAGAAAGAAAGAAAGAAAGACATTAGCAGGAGATCTTATTTACCTTAGCAGTAATAAAATTAGAAAAATCTAAATATCCAACAATATGAAAATAGTTGGGAACACTATGATATCCCCAAAATGAACTAATCACCATTTCAAAAAATAATGTTTATTATTATTTTTAGTATGAGCCAGACACTCTGCTAAGACATTAAGTACATGATTTAATTTAGTCCCTGTGAGAGAAGTACTGTTACTAGCTCCATTATAGATGAGGAAACAGAGGCAATTAACTTAAAGCATACATCTAAAATCAGATCTGTTTTTTGACACTCTTAAAAATACTGTCTTAAAAAACACTGAGAAAAATGCTTATAATTTATTACGGGAAACCAGTCAAGATACGAAATTGTATTTTCAGTCTGATCTCAACTATATAAAAGTGTATATTTTTCTAAAGATTAAAAGGAAACAAAAGATATTTATGAATGATACGCTTCTCAATGTTTTCTTCTTTATTAGTTTATATTTTCAATGTTATCAACAATTAACTGATATTTCTGCAATCAGTAAAAAGTAGTAGTACATTTTAGCTAACAAAATAACACATAAAATGGACTTTATAATTTTGCTTCTTCCTGTGGTAGGGGTAAGCAAGTTCTCTGTTTACTAATGAAAGCTTCAAATTATAATCCTTAATATAATTAATACTAGGTTATATTATACAATTTAACCCTGAGAATATTTAGCTTACATGTTAGAATAAACATGTAATTTCAAAATTACCTAAAAATGATTAAGAAAATTTTACTTCAGGTTCTATAAACCTAAAGAAGCAAATCTCAAGTCTAAAAAATCCAAACTATATATGTTTAACAACTGTCTAATTAGGCACTTAATTTCACCTTAAGCATATTTACCTTAAGCAGCTCAAGACCTGCCCTGATGGCTTGATCAGTTGGAACACCCTCATCTTCATCATCTGCTGTTCCATCTATTGACTTGTTCACTTGCTTTATAAGAGCACTAAAGCATGAAAAAAAAATTTTTTTTCATTTTTTTTAACTCTTCTATTAGCAATGTCTAAGAAAAATAATCCTGAATATTTTCTACACAGACCACAACTAAACCACATAAAATTTGATACAGCTGTTGCCCAACCATTATGGCAAAACAGAAAGCTATAGTAAATATAGCTTCTTTTTGAAATGATATTTTCCTTTGTCCATTCAAATGAGGTCAAAATGTTATCTGATTTGCTATTTATTAATGCTATATTTTTATTCTTGTATTTTCCGTGTAAAGTTTATGCCTAAACATGTGAATGATAATAGATGTTTTCTAACTATCTAAAGTTCATTATTACTCCAGTAAGTAGAAAAGTATATATTGAAATAAAGGATAAATGGCAACATTAAGCACTTTCAAACCATCTAGCAAATATTACTGTGTCTGGCACTGTTATAAAAGCCAGAAAGGCCTCCTCCTGAAAGGTGTAAAAATGTCACATAACAGACACACAATAAATCCTTGCTAGAACATTCAGAATATATCAAAAAGGAAACACAATGTTTTGAAATTTTCTTCTAAAAACAAGCTTATGTGATTTTAAAATAATTATTTGTAATGCACTGTCTAATATCGAAAATAATCATTCACTCTGGTAGGTATTTGTTCTTTTTACAAAAAAACAAATAACAGACACCAGGTTAGAGACACAATACATATCAAAATATAAGAAAATTCAATTATTCAGTGTTCCTTAAAATGTTTAGTAGATCTACATTTCTACAAAAACATTATGTACTCAAATCTGAGGTCAAGCTACAAGTCAAATATACCTGTCTTCCTTGCAGCGTCCTCTTAAATTTATCATTCCCTTAACAATTAGTATCTTTGAGGATGTTTTGTCCTTTTCTGCCCATTTTCCCTGATTAACTGATTCTCATAGCTCCAACCACCCCAAATAAAAATCTTCAGCCTGAATCCTCTTCCCATATTTTCATCAGTCCCAAGGTTTTATTTTTACCTAGATGTACCATAGGAATGAAAAATACCATATACCCAAAATTAAATTCATTATTTTCTTCCATGAGTAAGAGCATGAAGCTCTCAAGTCTAGCGAGGGAAGGCCAAAGACCAAAAATATGCAAACAAATACATTAAAATCAGGGAACAATAGGACTAGAAAGAAGGCCAAGACAAGAAGACAAGACCCTTGGTTAGCCAGGGCAGTCAGGAAAGGCATTCCT
>NW_006791240.1:4014400-4019745 GCF_000442215.2 Lipotes vexillifer
CAATTGAGCTCAAAGAATAAGAGCCAGTGATATAAAAAAATCTATGAGAAAAAGCATCAACCTGGAAAACCAAAGAGAATCAACTGAAAAACCATTACAAAATACTAATAGTTCAGTGAGGTGACAACAATAAAACACTAAAAATTGACTGTGCTGTTCTGTATTAGCCAAAGCCACCTAAAAAATACAGGCGGGTGAGGAGTAGAAGAAATCTATTTATAATGACAAGCCAAAATATAAAAAATAACTAGGAATAAAAAGTTTTAGGGGCTTCTCTGATGGCACAGTGGTTAAGAACCCGCCTGCCAATGCAGGGGACACGGGTTCGAGCCCTGGTCCAGGAAGATCCCACATGCCGCAGAGTAACTAAGCCCGTGCGCCACAACTACTGAGCCTGTGCTCTAGAGCCTGCGAGCCACAACTACTGAGCCCTCGTGCCAAAACTACTGAAGCCTGCGCGCCTAGAGCTGGTGCTCCACAACAAAAGAAGCCACCGCAATGAGAAGCCCGCGCACACGGCAACAAAGAGTAGTCCCCACTCACCACAACTAGAGAAAGCCCACGTGCAGCAACGAAGACCCAACACAGCCAATAAATAAATAAATGAATGAATAAACTTATTTTAAGAAGTTTTAAATGCACAGAATCTGCACATAACTTCTGAAATTATATTAAGGGAGCATAAAGATTTGAAAAAATCAAGACAAGCATGGTAACACAGTATTACACAAATGGTGTTTTTCACTACATCTCAGGGGAACACAACTTGGTGTGGGACAAGATTCAACAGAAACATTCTATAGCTCATCTGGAAAAATTAATGTTTGGGAATATCTAGTACATTTTAGGGGAGGAGGGATGAAAGAACTTTCTCAATGAGATAAAAATGTATCATAAAAGCCTCAAAAGACAAAGAAACCAAGGTGAAAATCCAGTAAGACCCCAAATTTATGCTATAATAAGGGAACATCTTGAATCAAATGGGAAGGAATCAATTTTTCAATAAATGGAGCTGATACAACTAGCTATCAGGATTTTGAAAAAGGATGGATCTCTATCTCCACCTTACAAAGAAATGAGTTCCAGACCAATTAAAGACTAAATGTAAAAAACATAACCACCTGGGCTTCCCTGGTGGCGCAGTGGTTGAGAGTCCACCTGCCAATGCAGGGGAGACAGGTTCGTGCCCCGGTCCGGGAAGATCCCACATGCCGCAGAGTGGCTGGGCCCATGAGCCATGGCCGCTGAGCCTGCACGCCCGGAGCCTGTGCCCCGCAACGGGAGAGGCCACAACAGCGAGAGGCCCACGTACCGCAAAAAAATAAATAAAAAATAATAAAAATTTAAAAAAAACATAACCACCTGATATGATACCAAAGGCAGAAAGAAATAATAAAGGAAACAAATAATAGATTATATAATCTAATATTTATTAATGTCAAGCACAAATTTAAAAGGTAATCAAACTGTGTTACTAGCCTTACTTTATAAAGCATTCATATAATCAATAAGACAATTCCTCTAAGCCACTCACAGAAGAATAAGAAGAAACACAATTAGCCAAGAAACACATAGGGAAAAAATGTTCAATTTTATTCACAATTTTTTGGGTTTTTTTAAAAATAGTACCATCATTCACCTATAAAAAGGCAAAGACTGAAAAGGTTAAGTCACTATCAGGAAGAGTTAGGTGAACTGGACACTCATTGACTACTGGTGGGGAACAAGAGTGGAATCTTTCTGCAGTGTGGTGGCTAAAGCAAGAGGGCGCTGGAGCCAGACTTCCTCCGTTTAAATGCCGCTAGCTATTTCCCAGCAGTGGGAAAGTTACTCAAACATCTGTGTAGCTCACTGTTCCTTACCTGTAAAATGGGAATAAAAATATTTCTTGCCTTATAAAGTTAAGAAGTGAGTTAAAACACGTAAAACACAGAGAATCAGCCCAGGCACGTTATAAGCACTAATGGCTACTACCTGTTACTATTATTTATGTTTGAACACTTCTGTAACACCATGACCTACTAACTGCTAAAGTCAAAGACCTGTTTTGGTCCTCAGTCTTTCTGTTCATCACACATATTACTGCTGGAAACTTTTTCTATCTTAAGTTTCAAAATACTGCAATAACCTGGTTTTCTTACCTTTCTGTAATTTTTCTACTGTTAAAAAAAATTTCAAGGTTCTGTCCATGATCTTTTGATCTTTTTAACTTTTTTCTACATAATCTTGCTCAGGGAACTATCTATTCTCACAGTTTCACTTTAAATTTAATTTGCCTTGATTAAAAAAAAATTGCGTCCAAATAAGCAGCACATCCTTTCTTACCAGCTCCTTTCATTCTTTTTTTTCATGGTAATACTATTCATCATCTGGACTTGACCCCGTATACTTGTGACTCCTCCCTTTTATTCCCCATTTCCAGTAAGATGACCCATTTTTTACGTTGTTCTTTTAAAACCTTCCTCAAATACGTTCTTTCCCTTCCATCCCACTACCACCATCCACAGACAATTATAACAACACCTTAGCAGTCTATCTTTTTGACTTCCCTCCTCCTATCCATCATCAGTCATTCCTGGTTCTCAACAGAGTAAAGAACAAAGTAAAAGCTCTAAAGTTAGATCTTATAGCCTTTCCACAATCTGATCCCAAATGCTTTTTCAGAATCACCTCATAACACTTTTACACTTCTCCATATTGTACTTTAAATAGATGGCAATCATTTTCTAAATATCCTTGTTCTTTCCTATCCCAGTTAGCTTGGCTTGTATTAATCTCAATACCTAGAATACTCCTCCCATTTCTGTAGAAATACAATCTTACCCCATTCTTCCTCTTAGGTCAAATACTACCCCCTTTGAGAAATCGTCTTTCAGTCCTCTGAACACTATCTGCACCAATTTTATAGAACTATAATATAATTTCCTGATTAAAACTCTCTATTCCCTTACTCAACAGAAGGTTGATGAAAAGCAGAAAATATGCTTTGCCAATATCTAACTAGCATCACTTCAAATATATTGTAGCAGTCATGGGATTATTTATTTAATTAATGAATTTCAGTCTGATTCAGATTCTTCCTTGTACTAATATAGAGGTTCTGGTTTTTTGTTCTGTTTCCTTTTGTTTTTCAAACTGAAGAACCCTTTCTTCAAATGAAAAATGATGCAAGAAGAGTCCAAAGTGACAAATGGGCACCCAAAGTAGGGTCTGTCTCCCTACTCTATGGAGGGTCACAAGTGAAAAGCTACACCCTATGCCCTCCTCCAAAAAAAAAAAAAAAACCCAAAGGGGCTTTACTGAGTACAGAGTGTACCATTATTATTATTTATTTTAGAATCCAATAAACCTCTGAAAGGTACTACTGATCACTAATAAATCAGTATGCTCTATATATATTTTATAAGTACTTTCTTTTTTCAACCAGTTGAAAGATTTAGGGAAAAGCTATTAAAAAAAAAGAAAGAAAAGGGGACTTCGCTGGCGGTCCAGTGGTTAAGACTCTGTACTCCCAATGCAAGGGGCACAGGTTCGATCCCTGGACAGGGAACTAAGATCCCACATGCCACATGGTGCAGCCAAAAATAAATTAATTAATTAAAATAAAATAAAAACTAAAAAGAAATAAATAAATAGAAAAGAAAAGAGCTCTTCCCACATTTTACAAAACCAAGTACAGATATAATAGAAAGTATTTTCCAAGATATCACCATCAGGTGATAAAGTTTCAAACCTGAAACTTTAAATGAAGGTTGTTTTAAAAATAACATTTTCAGTTCTCAGATATCTGTGAAAATGCATCATATGTTGTTTTACAACATATTCACTTAGTTTTCTTTTTCTGAGAACAGAACTGCAATTTGTTTCTATTAGTTAACCTATGCAAGCTAACTAACCAGTATACTAGTAACAGACAAAAACTAGGCTTGGATCGACAAATTCTCATCCAAATTGAAAGAGTACCTAAATTAAAATATATAACAAGAAAAACTAAATACATACATATATATATATATATATATATATATATACAGAGAAGTGTATGCATATATACAAACATATACATATATATGAATAGATCTATTTACAGATATCTACAGATTAGGGTATAGCCATTATGTATATACATAAACCTATACTATGAGTGCCTTACTCAATAATGAGTGCAGGTACCCAATAATGATTGACTACTAAAGCATGAATGAATTAATAGTAATGAAAATTCATTATTTTAATATACAAATACCTGATAGATTCAGTATCTATGTGCACAGGTGCTATCCTCTCCAAGAGAAACTTGATCATTTCCAGAAAAGGATTTGTAGGCTGTTTGGGGTTGCCCAACTTCTTAGTTATTTCTCGCTGTAATGTAGATTTTTAAAATATTAAAAAAGTACTTTTATATAATTCATTACACTAAAATGTTAAGAACCTATAATAATTAAAACCACGTAGTACTGGTGCTGGAATAAACAAATCAATAGGAATAGACTAAGAATTTAGCATAGGAGAAAGGTAATATTTCAAGTAAGTAGAAAAAAGGTAGGTTATTCAATATATTGTTATATTGAAATACGTGAACAGACATTTAGAATAAAGGCAGAGTTATATCCCTATCTCACACCTTACACCAAAAATATTCCAAAACGATGAAAATAAATACAAAAGAATAAAACCAAGGGTCAGTGGACACACAAACTTCAACAAGCAAAATTATTAGGGGAGCCCATTAAAACTACAGATTTCTGGGTCTCATTGTGAAGATTCTCATTTAGTCAACCTGGCGTAGAGCCAAAAATCAACTTTTTTAAAAAAGAATTTAGGACAATACATGGGCAACAGATTAAGAAATACCGACATCAGGGACTTCCCTGGTGGCACAGTGGTTAAGACTTCGTGCTCCCAATGCAGGGGGCCCAGGTTCAATGCCTGGTCAGGGAACTAGATCCTACATGCATGCTGCAACTAAAAGTTCGCATGCCACATCTAAGGAGCCTTCAAGCCGCAACTAAGGAGCCCGCGTGCTGCAACTAAGACTGAGCACAACGTAAATAAATAAATAAATAAATATTTTTGAAAAAATACTGACATCAGTAAACATTTTCATTGACCTGCAATAGAATGGGATTTCATAAGCAGGACTCCAAAGGCAAAAACCTTGAGGAGACTGCTGATAGACTTAGCGAGATAACAAAACTATAGTATGTAAAGGACATCATAAACAAAACGAAAAGGCAAAACTACAACAGATAGAAAACTGTATCTGCAGCTTAATTAACATACAGCGCCATGACATACTAACAAATCAGTGAGATAAAGATAAAATATTCCAGAAAAATAGGGAA